>NW_028318032.1:1117500-1230517 GCF_062004578.1 Staurois parvus | reverse complement strand
GAGAGGGGAGGGGGGAGGAGAGAGAGGGGAGGAGGAGAGAGAGGGCAGGAGGGGGAGAGGGCAGGAGGGGGAGAGGGCAGGAGGGGGAGAGGGCAGGAGAGGGAGAGGGGGGGAGGGGAGAGGGAGAGGGGAGAGAGAGGGGGAGAGAGAGAGATAGGGGAGGCGGGAGGGGGAGAGAGAGAGGGAGGCGAGAGGGGGGGCGAGGGAGAGGAGGAGAGGGAGGGAGAGGAGAGAGAGGGAGAGGAGAGAGGGAGAGGAGAGAGAGGGAGAGAGAGAGAGGGAGAGAGAGAGAGGGAGAGGAGAGAGAGGGAGAGAGAGAGAGGGAGAGGAGAGAGGGAGAGGAGAGAGAGGGAGAGGAGAGAGGGAGAGGAGAGAGAGAGGGGAGGGGGGGAGAGAGGGAGAGGAGAGAGAGGGAGGAGAGGGGGAGGAGAGAGAGAGGGGGAGGGGGGAGGAGAGAGAGGGGAGGGGAGGAGAGGAGGGGAGGGGAAGAGAGGGCAGGAGAGGGAGAGGGCAGGAGAGGGAGAGGGGGGCGAGAGAGGGGGGAGAGAGATAGGGGAGGCGGGAGGGGGAGAGAGATAGGGGAGGCGGGAGGGGGAGAGAGATAGGGGAGGCGGGAGGGGGAGAGAGAGAGGGGAGGCGGGGAGGGGGAGAGAGAGAGGGGAGGCAAGAGGGGGGGCGAGGGAGAGAGAGGGAGGAGAGGGAGAGAGAGGAGGAGAGGGAGAGAGAGGAGGAGAGGGAGAGAGAGGAGGAGAGGGAGAGAGAGGGAGGAGGGGAGAGAGAGGAGAGAGAGGGAGAGGAGGAGAGAGAGGGAAGAGGAGAGGGAGGGAGAGGAGAGAGGGAGAGGAGGAGAGGGAGGGAGAGGAGAGGGAGGGAGAGGAGAGGGAGGGAGAGGAGAGAGAGGGAGAGGAGAGAGAGATTGTATGGCACACAACACATTCAGATAAAAAGAGATCACGATGGGAATATAAGATGATTGGAGTATGAAGTGGGGCGCTTCTCTTGGCATAACAAATACTTTTTTTTACCCGGGGGGTACTGGGCTGAGAGCTGCACTTTCGTTTGTGTAATTAATATTCTTGTGGCGCTTTTTACTATTATTATACTATAAACTGTACAACTCAGTTGAACAACAAACTGAAATCATTTAGGTGGAGGAAAGTAAAAATAAAAAACTAAAATATGGTTGCATAAGTTTGCACACCCTTAAACTAATACTTTATTAAAGCACCTTTTGATTTTATTACAGCACTCAGTCTCTTTGGGTATGAGTCTATCAGCATGGCAATATTTTCACACTCTTGCTTGCAAAAACATGCCAAATATGTCAGATTGCGAGGGCATCTCCTGTGCACAGCCCTCTTCAGATCACCCCACAGATTTTTTATTGAATTCAGGTCTAGGCTCTGGCTGGGCCATTTCAAAACTTTAATCATCTTCTGGTGAAGGCATTCCTTTGTTGATTTGGATGTATGCTTTGGGTCACTGTCATGCTGAAAAATGTTCAGCTTTCTAGCAAAAGCCTGAAGGTTTTGTGCCAATATCGTCTGGTATTTGGAACTGTTCATAATTCCCTCTACTTTGCCTAAGGCCCCAGTTCCGGCTGAAGAAAAACAGCCCCAAAGCATGATGCTGCCACCACCATGCTTCACTGTGGGTATGGTGCTATTCTGGTGATGTGCAGTGTTGTTTATGCGCCAAACCTATCTTTTGGAATTATGGCCTAAAAAAATTCAACCTTGGTTTCATCAGACCATAACACATTTTCCCACATACTTTTTTTGGAGACTTCAGATGTGTTTTTTGCAAAACTTAAACCAGGCTTGGATGTTTTTCTTCATAAGAAAAGGCTTCCGTCTTGCCACCACATAGAGCAGACATATGAAGAATATGGGAGATTGTTGTCACATGTACCACACAGTCAGTACTTGCCAGATATTCCTGCAGCCCCTTTAATGTTGCTGTAGGCCTCTTGGCAGCCTCCCAGACCAGTTTTCTTTCTAGTCTTTTCATCAATTTTGGAGGACTGTCCAGTTCTTGGTAATATCACTGTTGCAGCATATTTTCTCCACTTTAGAATGACTGTCTTCACTGTGTTCCATGGTATATCTAATGCCTTGGAAATTATTTTGTTCCCTTCTCCTGACTGATACCTTTTGAACAAGGAGATCCCTCTGATGCTTTGAAAGCTCTCTGCGTACCATGGCTTTTGCTGTAGGATGCGACTAGGAAAATGTCAGGACAAACCTACTAGAACAGCTGAATTTTATTTGGGGTTCATCAGAGGCACTTTAAATGATGACAGGTGTGTACTGACTCCTATTTAACATGATTTTGAATGTAATTGCTTAATTCTGAACACAGCTACATCCCCAGTTATAAGAGGGCATGCACACTTTTGCAACCACATTACTTTAGTTTTTTTATGTTTACTCCACCCCCAAAAAGATTTCAGTTTGCTTTTCAACTGAGTTGTACATTTTATAGGTCACATTAAAGGTAGAAAAAGTTCTGAAATGATTTATCTTTGTCTCATTTTTACATCACAGAAACCTTTTCAACAGGGGTGTGTTGACTTTCTATATCCACTGTACAGGCTCGTCTGAAGTTTGTCAATGAACATCAATATGATTCAGAGAAGGATTGGGAGAAAGTGCTGTGGTCAGATTAGACCAAAATTGAGCTCCTTGCCAGTAACTCGACTTAACATGTTTTGAGGAAGAAAAATGCTGACTATGACTCTAAGAACCCTATCCCCTACAGTCAAGTATGGAGGTGGAAACATTATGCTCTGGGGCTTTTTCTCTGCAAAAAAGGTACAGACCTACTTTGCAGAATTAAGGACCAATGGACGGGGCCATGTATTGAAAAATCTTGGATGAGAACCTTCTTCCCTCAGCCAGAACATTGAAGATTGGTTGTGAATGGGTCTTACAGCGTGACAAGGACCCAAAAAATACCACCAAGACAACAAAGGAGTGGCTCAATAAGAAGCACATTAAGGTAATGGAGTGGCCTACCCAGTCGCCAGACCTTAATCCTATAGAACATTTATGGAGGGAGCAGAAACTTGGAGCTTCCAAGCGACAGCCACGAAACCTTAAGGATTTAGAGAAGATCTGTAAAGAAGATTGGACCAAAATCCCTCCTGAGATGTGTGCAAACCTGGTAACCAACTACAATAAACGTCTTACGTCTGTGCTTGCCAACAAAGTTATCTCCACCAAGTACTAAGTGATGCTTTGCTTGGGGATCAAATATTTACTCACTGGACTGCAACTCAATTTATAACATTTGTATAATGTGTTTTTTCTGGGTTTTTGGTTGATATTCTGTTTCTATCATTTAAAATACACCTATGATAAAAACTATAGACCCTTAATTGAATTTTAAGTGGGCAAACTTACAAAATCTGCAGATCAAATAATTATTTTCTCCACTGTATGTATGTAAGTATATATATTTTTGTAGTGTTATATTCAGCGGTGGTGCTCAAGTCTTCTTCCCCCTTTTGCTCCCCCCTCCTTTGAGGAGCATTGATTTGGTTCATTATTCAGGTTGTCATCTCTTTTGAGCCGTTTTTTCTTTTTTTGCCTAGGGATTTTTTCACTGGGGACGAGCCACTTTATTAGGAATTCACCTGCATTCATTGTCTTTTTTTTTTATTCATTTCTTCAGTTCAGCCTAGGCGAGCCTTTCAGTGTGGGATCTTTCAGGCTAGTTGGTGGTCACCACTTTTGGCGACCTATTGAGGTTGACAGAAGTGTATTAATTTTAAGATGGCTACTCATGACCAAACTGTATGTATAAAGGAGGGTATGTACTTTATTATTGAACATATGAATTGTACAATATTCTTACTGTGACCTATTGTATTTTAAAATTTGTCTTTACCATCCTCCTCTAGAATTGACTGAACCCTGAGGAAAAAAAATAATCTGAAATGCGCCGGATTTACACGGAGGAATTTTGAGTGGAACAAAAAGAGAGTATGTTTTACATACTGAAGTCAATGTTTCTCTCGAATGTAGCCTTTAGGTTTTGATTTAATGACTAGGGATTGGGGTTTTTTTTGTTTGAAAGAGGGTTCCAATTCTTCAGTTGCTAAGATAAAATATGGAGAATGGTTAAGGCTATGTCAGGGTTTAAGGCATTTACTTCTTTCTCACCTATGTGGGGTTACTGTTTTTTAATAAGGAAATATTAAAGCTGGACAAATTTACTCTCTGGGAACAGAGGGGTATTTTGCAATTTATGCAGTTATATTACAATGGTTCCTTGAAATCATTTTAGTAGCTGCAAGAAGAATTTTACATACCTAGGCATTGCTTTTCTCAATATGTGCAACTGTGCCAAGCAATAAGCTCACTCCAGAAAATAAACTTGACATAGTATAAGATACAGATGACAGTAAAAATATTAATGTCTGTTCGTACAAAGAATGCCATTTCTTTTGTATACACATATTTTAATCAATGTTTACTGAAGTGCCTCTTGAAATATAGAGAACAATGGTCTTGAGAAACTGGAAACATTACAGAATATGAGTGGTCAGAGGTATTAAACAACCTCTGTCTCAGTATCAGCTATCAGATACTAACTAAAATGACTTACTAAACCCCTTATATTCTACAAAAAGTAAGTCCCAGAGATAGCATCAATTGTGTTTGTTGTAGACAGGCTCCAGGGGGATTTTATCCCTTTCTTTAGAGATGCCTCAATCTGGTACACTATTGGGAAGATGTGGTTCAATATTTTAATATTTTTTAAACAAATATTGCATATAATTAATATCCAAGTATCTTGAAGCACGTAGATGTTTCAATTAGTCTATCTGGCCTGAAACTGGGGCTTCGTAGAAAATGGCTTATTGTTAGAAAAAAGTGGATGTTACCATATCCAATGACTGTAGGAAATGGGTAATTGATACAGTCAGTTGATTTTAATTGCCAACACAGGAAGTCTTTAAATAAGTTGCCAACAATTCAACATGAATGGCTCCAAATGCCTGGTCTGGTACCAAATGTTAGATTTTTCTGTGGTTAAAATATAGGGAAATGGGTTGTCTGTATTTGTTTTAATAAAAATCTTTAATAAAATGTGGAAAAAGATACAAAAATCGGACCATGTATGGGTGGAACTAAAATCTTCAGGGCCTTTATTTCAGGACAGAATAGTAAGCAGAATCCACACAGCTCCCAAAATGTACAAAACACCATTTGGAATCCGAAAGAATCCTGAATTGACCACACATTTAATATATAGTAGTACTTATACAAAAAAATAAACAAAAGCAGGCGCATCATCAACTAGACATGTTAAGCACACCTTTAGTGCCTTTCCATATTAATATTTAAGTAAGAACCTCTTTCAAAAGTCAGATCAGTATTTTACCTCTTTTACATGGGCATCATCAAAATACATCCATTTGCGAATTTTGGTTTGAAAGAAGAATGTGGAGTAATGCTTGCCATAGTAGCAGATCATTCCTACAAGATACAGCTCAGAATGCTTCGCTCGGTCATCTGTAACCCTATAAAATAACTGGACAAAAAAAAAAAAAAAAAAGAAACCTTTTAAGATAAACACCTTAGACTTGTTGACAACAATTGTGTATGGAAAATATTAAACTCTGTATTAACTGCTTCCCGTCTGCCCTAAAGCAGAAATACTGCTACAGGGTGGCACAGGTGCACAAAATCACGTATATATACACATGTGATTTTGCATCTCCGGGTAGGGGGCCTGCACAAGCTCAATTCGTGGGGGAAAAAAAACGATGCAAATTTAATTTGGGTGCAGCGTTGCATGACCGCGTAATTGTCAGTTAAAAGTAACGCAGCGCCGTAATGCAAAAAATGGCCTGGTCAGGAAGGGGGGTAAATCCTCAGGAGGGCAACTGGTTTACGTTTGCCTCCACCCCCTTACCCAGCCATTAACCACTTGCTAACAGCGCTATAGCCAAATGACAGCTACAGCGCGGTTGTCCAGTTCTGGGAGGGCGTCATATGACTTCCTCCCAGAACGCGCCCTTCTGTGCGCTCCCGGGGGTGCGCACCAGGTGTTCTCCACGAGCGCTGGGTCCTATGGACACAGCTGATCACGTGATGTGGTAAAAGGCCAATCCCAGCCGCGACTTTACCAAGTGATCAACTGTTTCCAATGACACAGCAGATCACCGGGTAAAGGCAGTTACTGGTTATCGGCTGCACTTTCCTCACACTCATATAATGCAACCCTAAAATAAATCAATACATACAGTATATTCTTCCATATTAATAGTATCAAAAAGGATAAAATAGTGCCAAACTTATATTAAAAATAAATATCTATCACCCACTGGAAACATGTGTACACACACTAAAACAATTTAACATAAGATAAGTGACTAATGCTCAAAAAAAAAATATATATAGTGCACACACACCTACTGCATTAAACGATGTTTAAGTCTCCAAAAAAGCTTTATCCAATAGGGAACTCTACATAAAATATTACAGTGCTCACACAGTACAAAAATAAGTGTCCTCTCTGCTAAAAATCAATCTCAACAATGTCCTTTGTGGTGATGAATAAAATCATGCAATGTGCAATAGTGATCAATAAATCCGTGATTGTGTCAAAAAATCTTCTCCTATTAGCGACTAG
The DNA here is from genome assembly GCF_062004578.1 of Staurois parvus. Taxonomy (NCBI): domain Eukaryota; kingdom Metazoa; phylum Chordata; class Amphibia; order Anura; family Ranidae; genus Staurois; species Staurois parvus. The sequence goes on along the minus strand of NW_028318032.1, from coordinate 1,223,872 downwards.
ATTGCCCCCTCACCTCCTCCCAGTGACCCCTAGGGGCCAACAGGCTTGCAGGATCACCCAGGATCCTTGACTTATAAGGGCCAGCAACTTCCTTCCTTCCCTGGATCTCCTTTATGGGGCTCCTATTGCCCCTGATCAGCCAAGGTAACTCTAAAAGGACAATAGCTCACCAATCGAGTGAGCCAAGAAAAAACCTCTAAGTGTAGTACTTCAATATAACTTCTTTAATCGAAAGGTTAAGAGTAACACTCATATTCCTAGCAGTCCTCCCTCCTCACCGATGTGTGGGTACACTTCATGCGAATGGTACTTTCTGGGTGTAGCAAAATGGCGTCGCACGCCGGAAGTGCGTCACCACGCACTGGAAACTACGGACTCGCGCGTGGTGACGCACTTCCGGCGTGCAACGGAACACTTATTTTTGTACTGTGTGAGCACTGTAATATTTTATGTAGAGTTCCCTATTGGATAAAGCTTTTTTGGAGACTTAAACATCGTTTAATGCAGTAGGTGTGTGTGCACTATATATATATTTTTTGAGCATTAGTCACTTAACTTATGTTAAATTGTTTTAGTGTGTGTACACGTGTTTCCAGTGGGTGATAGAGATATTTATTTTTAATATAAGTTTGGCACTATTTATCCTTTTTGATACTATTAATATGGAGGAATATACTGTATGTATTGATTTATTTTAGGGTTGCATTATATGTATTTGGCACACATTTCTTAACATTAAGAGCGCTACACTATTTTTTATGATTTACACTGTTTTGGTATCAATCTTTCGAGTGTTGGCAGCTTTAGACTAGGTTTTTACTTCCGTTTATAGCGCAGGAGGACCTTTGACCATTTGACTTTCCTCACACTGTCACAGCATGAGGAAAGTGCAGCCGATAACCAGCAATTGTCAGAGGACAAATCGGCACCGATCATCAGAGCACTGATGATCAGTGCCCGTCAGTGCCCATCATTGTTGCATATCAGTGCCGCCTCATCAGTGCTGTCTAACAGTGCAGCCTCATCAACGCACATCAGTGAAAGAGAAAAATTACCTGTTTGCAAAATTTTATAATAGAAACAAATTATTTTTTGCTCTTTTTTTGTTTATAGTGCAAAAAAAATAAAACACCCAGGGGCAAGTAAATACCACCAAATGAAAGCTATTTGTGTGAAAAAAAAATGATAAAAATTTCATATGGGTACAGTGTTGCATGACCACGCAATTGTCATTCAAAGTGCGACAGCACTGAAAGCAGAAAACTGGCCTGGGCACGCAGGGGGTATAAGTGCCCAGTAGGCAAGTGGTTAATGACTGGACAATCAAGCAGTAACAACATACTGATGAGTTCATTCCCCTGCTCACTCTTGAGTGCTCACACTCTCTTCCACAGTAAGCGGTGTTGTACAATGAACCAAAAAGTGAAATTGAGAAACATTTAGACCAGCATTAAATGTATGCCTAATATTGTTAAAGGAATACAAAAAATTATTTATGTTTTATTATTTTTTCCTAGAGTTCACCTATAATGCCTCTACTTAACCTCATGTACCAATTTTCTATAATGTCCAGAATAGATTTTCAATTGGATTGAGGTCTGGACTATTTGCAGGCCAGGCCATTGACATTATATGCCTTTCTTGAAGGAAAGTTTTCATGGCTTTTGAGCTATGGAAAGACGCATTATCATCCTGAAAAATGTCATCATCACAAAACATCCTTTCAATTGATGGAATAAGAAAAGTGTCCAAATCTCAATATAAACGTGTGCATTTATTGAAGATTTATTGACTGTCATCTCCCCCGTATCTTTACCTGACATGCAACCCATATCATCAATGATTGTGGAAATTTGCATGTTTTCTTCAAGCAGTCATCTTTTATACATATCATTAGAACAGCACCAACCAAAAGTTCCAGCATCATCACCCTACCCAATGCAGATTCGGGACTCATCACTGAATATCACTTTCATCCAGTCATTCACAGTCCATGATTGATTTTCTTAAGCCCACTGTAACCTTGTTTTTTCTGTTTAGATGCTAATGATGGTTTTTCTTTGGCTTTTCTGTATGTAAATCCCATTTCCTTTAGGCAATGTCTTACAGTTAGATCACAGGCATTTGACTCAGGTTTCTACCCATTTGTTTTGTTGTGCATTTTCTGTTTTCAAGGCATATTGCTTTACTTTTGCTATCTTGACACTTTGATGTCTTCTGGTCTACCAGTACGCTTCCCTTTTACAACCTTCCCATTTGATTTGTACTTAAAGAGGTTTTAGAAATCTCTCCTTTGTTTCAACTGACATCTATTGTGTTGGAGCCATGAGTCATGTCAATCAGCTTGGTGCAACAGCTCACCAAGGTGTGCAAGCACTCATTTTTACCTGCAGACTAATTAGCAGATGTAATCTGATGCAGCTGTTTGATTTAGAACTGCAAAGTACATGGTGATTCCATAATATTTTCCTCAGAATTTAGTAATTTCATATTTTTTTTCCTCTGCTTGAACTGCAAAAACAGTTGCAATTGACTAGTTTTCTTTTTTCTAAGTGTTTCTGAAAGCCAGAAAGTTGGAATGTTAAATGAAAATAGTTTTGATGCATGTCTTTGATTGTTTTTTTCCCCTACACAATTAAATGAACATTTTTCAAGAGTGGTGATTCCATACTTTTTGCCAGGGGTTGTATCAAATGAAATAAACTAAATTTATTGTTATTCCAGTTTTCATAAATCATCCTTCTTGCCAACAGCCCAAAATAAAATCTTCGTAAAAACGGCCGGTTCACTTGTGTGTTATGGTATGCCAGAACAATAGAAAATAAAAGGACAATTTTAGTCATGGTGCAATGGCACAACAGGCCCTAAAAACATTAAGATTCTTCTCAAATTATTCGTAAAAAGATGCTGATTTTTAGTGGTAGATGCATGCAGTTCCTCCATGAATATCCACTTGCCCTCCGGAAGATTTACCCCCCTTCATGACCAGGCCATTTTTTGCTATATGGCGCTGCACTATTTTGACAATTGTGCGGTCATGCAACCTTGTACACAAATTTATATAATTTTTTCACACAAATTTAGGGTTTTTTTGGTGGTATTTGATCACTACTGGGTTTTTATTTTTTGCGCTATAAAACAAAAATAAAAAAACAAAAAAAAAACCAATATTTTGTACTTTTTAGTAATAAACATATCAAATAAAAATTCTTCATAAATTTAGGCCACAATGTACGCAGTTACATGTTGTTGGTAAAGAAAAATCTACACTACACTATTGGTTTGCGTGAAAATTATAGCATCTACAAACAATGGTATGGATACTGGAATTTTTTTTTTTATATACTAGTAATGGTGGTGAGTAGCAACTTATAGCGGGACTGTGATAGTACAGCAGGCATTCTGAGTGGGAACTAACTGCCACTGACACTAATACAGTGATCAGTGCTAATAAAAAGCACCATCACTGTACTAATGACACTCGGCAGGCAGGTGTTAACATCTGGGGCGATCAAAGGGTTAACTGTGTTAGGGAGTGCTTTTACTGTGTACTGTTTGGTGTTTTACTAGGGGATGTGGTGGTTTTATCTCCCTAACTGGCACATCCCCACTGACAGGAGAGAGATCTGTGTTGTTTAAATTCACAGATCTCTCGCCTGTCAGTTGCACCACCAATTGCCGGGTCCCAGCCATGAATTGCTGGCTGGGACCCAGTGACTGACATGTACAGGAGCAAATGACAGCACAGGTAGGTGGGCGGTGTGCCCCCTACTGAGCAATGCAGAATTACATATATAGATTCTCCACAGAGCTGCGGCCCTGTAGCAGTAAAGCTGCATTAGGGCGGACGGAAAGTGGATATATTTCTATACATACAAAAAGGTTAACAATTAGCCAAAAATTAACTATATAAGCTGGTCTCTTAACATGAAAGCATAGAATGGCAGGAAACTCACATCGCCAAGCTTCAGACATGTTCCAAGGCTGTGTATAACATCCTCAGCCAAATCCGAGTGATCAGAATCCCACACCAATCCTATGGTAATGATCTGCGGGGCGTTCATGAGTACACGACGAATTCTGATTTTCTCACCACAGTTACTCTGTAAATGTAAATGTTTCTTCTGTTAAAACACAAAACAAATGAAATACAGTAGATACTTTCAAAAGAGATCACTCCTGACTTACTGGACAGTTCCTCAGGTCTCCCATAGTACTTGCTTTCTGTAACAATTCACCAAACATGTCGGGAGTTGGCTTTTCTCTTCTTTCCAACATACATATTGCCTGGTTGCTATGTTTACAGCAAAAAAATAAATAAGGTATGTATTAGTAATATATTCATAACTGAGTCACAAGTGGTAAAAGTCTTCATGACTAATAGAACATAACAGGTTGTCTGCTTTGAGTAGACTATATATACACACAGACACACACACACTATAAAGTATTTTGCTATATGACAAAAGCAGTTCTGCAAGTTTATGAATTACTGAAGGAATTAGTAGACATCTGATGTTATTCTATGATGAAAGAGGCCCACATTCATAAACATAGCTATAGATAGGCAGATATCTCCCCAAGAATGATGGACAGGGAGACTACTTATGTGCGTTCATCTGATGTATGCAGTGGCACCCATTTCGTTAATGTTTAGGGCTGAAACAACTAATCAAAATAATGGATTATAATAGTTTTCAACTATTTTCATTATCGATTAGTTGGTCAACCGACTAGTTGGCCTGCATACAGACCGGATTATTTGTTTACATATCAGGAAGTACAGTGCAACACACATACAGGTCAGTACACTGTCCATACAGGTCAGTAAGTGTCTCAGAGCTTGTGAATGTGTAAGGAGCAATGCCTCCTGGGCAGGAGAAGGAGTGATTTAAAGTGATGCTAAAGGCAAAAGTTTTTTTTTTTTTACTTTGCTATAGGGGCACTCTATACTAAAATTTGAAGATCGCTATAGGAGAACTCTGAAGGCAGGAGGAGCCAGAAGTGCCGGCTGGGGACCCAAGAAAAGGAGAAGAATCGGGACAGCTCTGTGCTAAACAATTGCAAGTTAAGTATGACATGTTTTTTTATTTATAAATATATAAAATCCAATGTTAAGCTCTCTGTTAAGGGAAGATCAGCATCTGAACCCAGAGAAGCAGGAGGCTGATAGGCTGATAAACTGGAGGCAATATAATTTACAATTAAAATTAAAGTAAAAATTTACCAGTATCGTGCATTATATTTAAAATGCATGTGAACCTGGCCCAATTATACAGTTTCCCTTCATCCAAAAATCAAATGAAAAATGCTTGTTTGGAGGCTTTATTTACTGCATTTTACCATGCAATTTTGCTTATCATCCCATAGTTTAACACTTTCAATATTTTATTTTCAATTTATGCTGAACACCTCATACTAGTTCCAACCTAGGGTGGTTCATCCCCCAGCATGCTGGCATTTCTCAACTAACTGGTGTTACCCATTTTTCTTCCAATTAATGATCAGTTAGAAAACACCTAAACATTCTAAACATTGAATGAACAGAAGCAATGCAATTACACAAATAACTTTTTTTTTATTAATAAACATACTACATTCTTCCATTTTTGCTGAAGATTTTACTTACCAAAGTGCAGTAGTAGAGATATAATGCACCATCTGAATAAAAGGCAATGGATCTGATGTGGCGCCACAGCTAGTACAGACACACTGTAAAAACAAGTCCACATGTTATATATATATATATAGATATATATATATATATATATATATATATATATATATGAGTAATACGTCTTTTAGGGTGGTGGCAGACTGTTTTTCAGCCAGCTCAGGATAATTTGTGAAGCTGAATAACTGTTCAGTTTAAACTGCGCATAGATTTTTATAGGCACTTTTCCAGTCCTATGTGAAAATTAGAGAAAAACAAAAATTTTAATTTGCCAGCTCAGATGCTTGCCACTGCTCACAGCATTTTCCCAACAGCTTGGCAGCCACTGAAGCCATTTTACATTTTGTGGCCACACCTCACTAAAAATTACCTGCACTTAATTGGCAAAAATGTTTGGTTAATTAGAAGCACTTAATGTAAATTCTTCTACTGGCCACATGTAACACAAAACAAAAAGTAGCCTTGAAGAGAAGACACCTTTAAGTTTTTAAGTTTACCTCTGGTTTGTCACACAACACTGTCAGACCTTCTGAAACTACTATGCAAACAAGTTTTTTTTAAAAGTCAGTATTTGAATATCCTTTAGGCATGTCTCTTTCACATCTGAGCATTGGACTTGTGTTTTTGGGCTCCACTGCTTCATGGACCAGGTTACAGAGTAAAGGATAAGAACTTCTATACAACACTTTCTTTTTAATTTTTGAGTAGACACATTACACAGTACACATTCGCTATAAAGCTCTGGCTGAAAAAAACCCTTGAGCCACCCCAACCTTGTTCAAATAGAAAATGCATAAAGACATGCACTTGTCATCCAACTATTACCAACCACTTTTTGGGCACCCCAGATGCACACTCAGCCAGACATTTTACGACAGGCTGGAAAACCAATGTTTGCAGCAGGCATCAATTCCAACACTTTTAAACTGCAGTAATTCTTTATCACATATATCACCTGTAACAAACAACACTCTATTTGGAACATTCAACTGAAACAGATTGTCCACAATAGGCCATCAGTGATTCATTGTGCAGCACCACTTTTTATGGAGCATCTGCCAGAGTTGAAATACATCTTTCTGAAAGAAATAGCCAGTTACTGCCACAAAAAAACAAAGGAAGAAGGGACTTAGACTTGCCAGTAGATTCCATATCTTGACATTCAGTACAGGACAGAACAGGTCCTTTTCCAAACACAGGAGATGGGAATAGGGAAATTAGTAAGGGAAATTCCTTGTATAAAGGTCTTGACAAGAAATTGTAAAGCCAAAAGGTAGAATACGTAAGACAATATGACAAATGACAAGTTGGGGGAACATATTGGTCCTAGTAAAGACAGTTAATTTTCAAGATTTCTAGAGAGAGGTAACAGAGGAACTGGCTAGATTAAAGTTTAATAAAGCAAGAAGTCCTGATGGTATTCATCCCAGAGTTCTAAAAGAACTTCAAGATATAGTTGGAGGACCATTAACATCTTTTTAATCAATTTCTTCTAAAGGTCTCGAGTAGAACTGATCAAAGCGAACCGCCTCGAAGGAGGTCTCCATAAAGCACAGAAGACATCTTTTGCTGGGGAAAGAAACGTTTTGCCTAGGCCTTGTCCAAGATCAGCCCTACAAATTGTACTCCAATTAATTAAAATGAGTTGAGAGCAGGATTTCTGAAGATGATCAGCCATTTAAAAGTTTGAAGGAACTGGATTGTCTTTTGGATACTGGAAGACAGGACAGCGGAATTGTTCAGTATAAGGTCGTCCAGGTATGCCACGGCCTGGGTGCCTTGAGATGTGAACAGGGCCAGAAGAATAGAAAATTTTATGAAGACACTTGCAGAGGATAACCTAAACAGCAGGGTGGTAAATTGAAAGTGTTGGCCTGCCACAGCGTAGACTGCGTTGATGTTCAGGAAAGGCAGGAAGAAGTGAAGATGGGCAACTTGGATGTCCACTGATGACAGAAATTCCCTTGATCTGAGAAGTAAAAACAGATCTCGGGGCCTCCATACAAAATTTGGAGACATGCAGACATTTGTTTAGGGATTTTAGGTCCAAAATGGGGTAAAATGCCTCCTTCAGTTTTTGGACTTTCAACACATTTGAGAAAAACCCTCTGAACCTTTGCTCTGCAGGAACTAGGACTTGCACCTGATGCTGACTCAGGGATACCCACAAAAATGCCTATCCTTGAGGTTAAGCTGGTAGAGTGGAGGATAGGTTTCAAGGAAGGGGTAGGGACAAGAAAATCTATTCTGTAATAGGAAATGGAAACAACAAACTTGATCCAGAGGTCTGAGAGGTCTCTGACCTAGACTGACACATGCCAACAGATGTCCCCCATCTGTTGCATCATAACTGCAATAGAAGGTTGTAAGTCAGTACCAGCGAGAGCAAGGGTAGCCAAGACAGACTATTTCTTCTTAAATTCTTTTTCCATAGCCTGTAGCTCAGCAAGGTTTTGGAGGAAGGAATGGCTCTTCAGGATTTGGCCAATCCTCATTCAAAGAACAATTAATATGAGTGTGCAAGGGATACATCTTTTTAGACTCTGGAAGCCGTTTTGTGCCCATAGGAGCTCGCTTAACCTCCCTAGCGGTCTGACTATGTCAATATTTCTGTGCTCAAAGCGGTACATTATTTTCAATGGAGATTTGTTTCTTTTTTATTGTAGGCCTGTAATTCTTAGGAATAACTCACCGAAATCTGTCTGAACAAGAGTCTAGTAAACATCCCGGGTATGATAAAATTTGAAACACAAAATCATAAATTATAACATACTAAATAATCAAAAAAAATTATAATAATAAAATTTTATTCAATAATGTAATCAAACCAAAAACACTGAAATTTGAAACAGAGCGCCAAGTTTGCACATCGCTGAGTTCAGTCGCAAAATCTTTTTCAGTGTCGGATGACGAATTTCCCCATGAATCATCACTCAATTCTGCAAGTGATTCTAATTTACTATTGCTGTTCTCTAGCTGGTCTAAAACCGCTTTTGACCTAAATGGACGCTTTTTGGATGCCATGGACGTTTCTCAGTTTCCAGGCAGAAAGAACAATAAAAATGCAGGCAGGGCACAGGACAAAGCACTAGGGACAAAATGTATGTGAAATGGTTTGATACAGTAATGTAATACTATCAAATTTTAGTGTAATGAGTGAATGTACAATTTTGACATTTTTGAATTTCCCGCCGGTTACATCCCCCGTGTGTCCCGACGCTCGCAGGGAACGGAACCCAGAAGACAGATGCCAGCATCAGCCGGAGAACATGGCCGGGGGTGCTGCAGGGGGGACATCACAGGACCGCAGGACAAGATAAGTGAAACGGGGATTGCTGAAGAAGCGCTACAGAGTATTTCTGAGTGTAGCTCGGGGTTACTGCTTCTGGTACTGAAAGTCAATCCCAAGCTACACTCGGGAATGCCGCCAAGGAGGTTAAGCTAAGGAGATTCTAGTGCTGCTTGGCAAATGCTAGTATGCACCGCATCAATAACAAAAAGCTCATAGTAGAAAGCATATAGCATGAAACATTAGCTTGTGATACGAAAATTCTGTAGATGAGGATTTCTTTGCCGGAACCTCCTCTGCATCCACCTCATCTTCCTCTCTATTTTCCTCAAAGATATCAGAAAGTTCAGGGTCATACTAATAAATGGATTTAGGTGGTGGATAGGCAAGAGAGCATTTCTGGGCCCTGGAAACCAGAATCTAGATTCAGAAGGCCAGAGTTTCAAAAATTAAATCATAGTTGTAACGAAATCTGCCTTAGCCACGAAATCTGCCTTAGGCCATTTGTTGTGCACCTGAGAGATAACTTAAATTAGAGAAAGGAAGCTGCATCAGTATGGAACCTTGCTCCAGGTGAAGAGAACAGCTACTACCCTGAGTGTTTTTTTATGCTATGGACAACACTGGAAAACCAGGGAGTGCTATTAGACCCTTTGTCAGCTCCACATCACCTTGTCTCCTCCAAACTAAGGGAGCCTCTGTGGGATACTCACAAAATGGATGTGGAATGAAAGGGTATTAGTGTCTGTGAAAGGAGCAGGGATAGTCTAAGCACTGATCGATGTCCTGTTGTAGTATCTCTGAAACAGCAGGCTGCCGAGAGACCAGCAGACATGCTTCTTGCATTTTATTCAAAGCTTTTATTCAAAGTTGCAGATCCCATTTGGAATGTTGGCCAGTTGGAATATATACTACTACACCATAAACATCTTGCCAAACTTAAGTCTCTTTTTCTCTGTATTCTTCGGAGTTACTACAAAGCCTCTTTACAGAGGCAGGGCATTTAAAGAATGCCTTGCCACACTTGGTGGTCGTTGTGGTGCCCCCTGCTGAGTGTTATGGGTAACATGAGACAGGAGTTCAATCCACCACCTTTCAAAGAACCTCTAGTAACCTCCAAAGGAAGGCTAGCTGAGAAAGGCTTTCATTTCCTTGGAAAGACATAACTGATTATATGTACAATGTGTGTAGATCAGTGTAGCATCTGTAATTTGTGATTATGAACAAGATGAACCATACCTGTTCAAACAGAGTCATTGCAAACTTCTGATGAGAAATACAGTGCTGTGCAGTGCAGATATCTTCTTTGGACTCATCTGCGATGTGAATGTGGAGGCGGATTAGAAGGTTTTCCTGCACATAGAAAAGTTTGTTAAAGTTTTGTAGGCAACCTGCAAGCTGAAGAAGCAATACAACTGCATAGGCTTGACCAGATCTTATGTTAAAAATTCTCTAAAAGATGCTAAAACATTGCTAGGGTAGTGTTGTAATTCTAAAATAAGTCAGGTCAATAATGCAACAAGTTACAATTATTTTTTTTAGATTTTAGTCATGTGTGGTGGTGGAAAAAAAAAAGGAGAGGTGGGGGGTTGGTCTAGGAGTGGCTTATTTTAACTCAAAACATACTCATATTGAGAAGCTATGGGCTTTTCACCACCACTAGCCCAAGAGACATAAGAATCTAAAGTTATATGTAAATATCAGCATTCCCTGGAAGTGCTGGCTTTTGCCCTGACGCACTCATATTTTGAGCCTCTACAAGCTCTAGTAGGATTCCCATCAAGGATAGTTCATGTTACATATATTACAAATCTTTGGTGTGCTGTCAGAAATAGTACCTACCGTGGATAGCATATGTAAACTACTGAAGCAATACTGTGTATTACAAACCTCTGTTTCTTAATGCTCAGTGTTCAGTTTTTCTCAGCAACAAAATGCTAATAAAAAGGGATTCTGTAGTTGTTACCCAAATAGTTTTGTAGCATGGCCCTTTATATCAGTTGTCTTTAACTTACAATTCATACTTTGGTTTTCTGTCCACCAGTTGTCAAAAACAGGTTGAATTCAAAGTCCACAACCACACAGCCAATTGCAAACCTCTTTCTTGGAAGCAGCAAAAAGGTGAAGACCTGTAACTCCATGGTCTACCATTTCTCACACAGAAAACTCACTAGTTAGCTGTGGAAATTTTGTATAGAGTGGAGAAGATTTTACACTTTTTCTTGCCACCTACGGTTCTCTTGCAATGAAAACTGGAACTGAGAAGAGACAGGATGGGACATCTTTCAATCAGCAATAAACAAAGCTTTAGAAAGAGGAGGGCTAGAACCGGTGCAGGCTTTGTAATCTGTATCCCTTCCCTCAGTTCCAGTTACAACATTGTTGCCAAAACCGTAAGGGGAAAATTTCCAAGCAGGGCAATAGAAAGCAATATGAACCCATCAACCACACAATAAGAAAAAAATTGCCTGGAATGAAGATAATGCCAATAAACGCCAGCAGCTTGTACATAAAATTCATGCATCTCTATTGCAACTGAAAGCACAATGATAAAAGGGTACTGTCTTATATCATATTGTACAAGCACACAAATCTGTACTATAGTACTAAACATTCCATGTATCTGATTAACACTGCATGTGATATACCCCAGTCTCTATCTGCCATTCAATTTTAAAGTAAAAAAAACCCCACAGGGTGCTCAATGGCGTCACATATATAGCTTTGAGCACCCCGTAGTTTAACCCTGGTGGTGTTTTTTAGTAATTTTTTGGATCGGTTTTATAGCTGTAATCCATACTGCACCACAAGTGTGTGTGTTTTTAATAAAAAAACGTTTCTTACAGAATTACGCTATTGGAGTTCCCTTCATATTTTTATTCTGCACGGATTATCAGCAGAGAGGAAGAAGGAAGCAGTATGAAGACCGACAGTGGTGATGCCGCATAGGGCTGTGCAGCGGTTGTGCACACACAGATCCCTTTGAGCCATCAATCCACACTAAGGGAAGCAGGGATGTGGATTTCCCTGACAAAACAGATAGTTACTGGATACAGCTGCTGTGCAGCAATGTGCTCCATGATCTCTTTGTGGGATCTATCTGGTAAGGATATTCTTTTTCCTTTGCGGTGGTACAACTCTGAAGCACAGTTTGCTCTCCCTGGGCGACTCCTGGTCTCCTCTTCACTCATATTGACTTTTCTTTTTTCACATGGATAATTGGATTTGGGACTTTAATGGTTTTCATATTTTTCTTGCTCTGCAGACAGAACTTCTAATGTTTATTTTTTTTTCACAGATTTGTTTGTTATTATTATTTATTTTTGGAATATTGATACTTCTATTTGCACTTTAGTATAACAGGTTGTTTTTATTTTACATGTCTTTAATAATATTTTACCACAATGACATGTAAACCAATTTGATTGACTAAGGGTTGGGGTAACCTATAACACTAGCAGGTGCATGTTTACAATGGTTATCTTATTCACATGGTAGGAATTTTCTTTGCAAAAAAAAAAAAAAAAATTTAAATTACTTCAACCGATGAAGCTGTCCCGGCAGTGTTTCATTTTGCTAGAAATCCCTGCCTAGGCACTACTGCTGGACATATTGGTGTGCTCATGCAATCATTACAAGTATTAATTACATTAAATTAGCAGAATACAATATTCATTTGGGTAGCGATTCTTTAAAGTGTTACTAAGCCCAGGACCCTGCATTCACTATATCTGGTCTCCCACAGTACAAAGAACATGGAAGTGCAATTATTTTAGTAAATATAAACTGCTAAAGACCTTTTTTCATCAGCAGTATATAGCAGTCATGTGACTTCTATCAGTGTCCAGCAGAGCACTGGTTACAGCTTGTAAGAGTTTTCGTTCTCCTTTAGGAAGATACAGGACCCCTGACCTCTGGACAGTACAAATTGGCCCTGTGCTGATCACAAGCATTCTCCCAAGAAATAAATACAAATTCTTTAGCAGTAGTATAAAGAGGACTATTTATGAGTATTGGATTAGTATTATTTTTGCAATAGCATCACAAGGTGCACTGGTTTGAAGCACACTAATTTTTTCACGTTATTATTTATATAATCACTAATATATGAGTTTACATGTATACTATGGAGCGCGGCACGTATATATATATATATATATATATATATATATATATATATATATATATTTGCAGATGTATATAATTTTTTATATAGCATAAGAAGTCCCGTTTACAGTTTGCAAGAAGCCATGTGGGGGACACAGGAAACATGCGGTAAAAGGTGCTCTGGTCAGTTGAGACCAAAATTGAACTTTTTGGCCTAAAAGCAAAATGCTCTGCGTGGCGGAAAACTAACACTGCACATCACCCTGAACACACCATCCCCACCGTGAAACATTGTTGTGACAGCATCATGTTGTGCAGATACTTTTCTTCAGAAGGGACAGGAAAGCTGGTCAGAGTTGATGGGAAGATGGATGGAGCCAAATACAGGGCAATCTTAGAAGAAAACCTGTTAGAGTCTGCAAAAGACTTGGGGCAGAGGTTCACCTTCCAGCAGGACAATGATCCTAAACATACAGATAGAGTTACACGAGTTACAATGAAATGGTTTAGATCAAAGCATATTCAAGTGTTAGAATGGCCCAGTCAAATTCCAGACCTAAATCCAATTGAGAATCTGTGGCAAGACTTGAAAATTGCTGTTCACAGACGCTCTCCATCCAATCTGACAGAGCTTGAGCTATTTTGCAAAGATAAATGGGCAAATAATTTCACTCTCTAGATGTGCAAAGCTGGTAGAGACATCCCCAAAAAGGCTTGCAGCTGTAATTGCAGCAGAAGGTGGTTCTACAAAGTATTGACTCAGGGGGCCTAAATACAAATGCACGCCACACTTTTCAGATATTTATTTGTAATAAAATTATTTGTTTTGAAAACCATTTATCATTTTCCTCCCACTTGACAATTATGTGTCATTTGTGTTGGTCTATCACATAAAATCCCAATAAAATACATTTACGTTTTTGGTTGTAACATGACAAAGTGTGGAGAAATTTCAAGGGGTATGAATACTTTTTCAAGGCACTTTAATACACTAACTGTAGACTAGCCGTGGGGACAGACTGCCAGAATGAAGTGGCACGTCAAAGGGTTCAGAAATATTGATGTCACTCCAAAATGCTGAATGATTGCTGCTAGACTAATTAGAAAATGCCAAACCTATTGAACTGGTGATTAAATGACCCAGTTTTCCAATATACCTTGCCAAATATAATTTGCATCTGTTACGATTACTTAAAATAGCCGAGACATCCAAACCCTTTTACGACTTTTTGACAAAAAGGTTTTACTGTGTCTGTGTCCCCAGTGGAGAGATTTACCTTTATTCTTGTCCCAAAGACACAGAAAGCTAGAGTAATCTTCCCAAAAAGAGGGAATGCCCCCTTTGACTTTTCTATATCAGGAGCTTCCTGTTTAAGGGTAACATTTTTGACTTCCCATTACTTTCTGTCCCACTGAAATCAAACACCAAACAAACAAAATAATGACAGCAGCGCTTAGAGATCTCCAAAATACAAGTTTACAACCATGATCATCCAATTTAGACCCAAAATAACTTATGAATGGCAGATCTATGAAAAAAGGGCCCTAAAAGTAGGAGAAAATACATATCCTTACAAAGCATTCTGCTGCATCATCCATAATACCCAGCTGGAAACGCTGTTCATCTTGAAACGTCTTGGCAAGGGCACTGCGCAGAGCATCTGACGGTAGTACCTTCTCACTGCTACACTGGAATTGGTTGAATATCCCCTACAAAAACAGAAATAAATAGTGGATTTTTTATAAAAATCATAAGCATGTATAAGGGCAAGCCAAGCAAGATAGCATAAATTGTATTTACAAAAAAAGGAACAGCACCAAAAAAAAAAAAAAATACCCTCTGACTTTTTTTCCCCTGTGCCTTGGGAACAGTTATCATCGGCAAAGATCAATATAAGAACAAGTATAAGTAGAAGTGAACCCTTACATGCTGAAATTTCAAACTTAGCAAATGATGAAAAATTGCAAAAAGCAAAAAAGTTACCTTACATTTAAAGAAAAAAAAAATCAGCAGATACAAGGATATAGACTTCTAAAGTGACAAATCTTAACTTGGGCTTTAAAATGACCAATCAACCACCACTTAAAAGGACCAATAGGAAGACTTGGTAGGCAAAAGAGGATGGGAACACTAGACTGTTGAAGCAAAAAGCCATGTTTGCATTTAACATCATCAGTCTATGCCTCTGAATATACTGATCACTTTGACATGAGGATGACTGGGTTGCATGCCTACAAACTAAAGAAACGGGAACCTTCTATTAACACAAGATTATGCCATAAAAAAAAAATTTGTACTAACACATATATAGTATATGCTTTAGGGAAACAGAAGCAAACACATTGGTTTCTGTATAGTGCTGCACCAGATTTTGCACTTTCCACTTTTAGTAAAATCGGCCCCAATCAGCTACCAGGTTATTTTGTCAAAGCTTAATTTAACAAGCTAAATATAGCAGCTGATTGGCTACCATGCATAGCTACACTAGTTTTGCACTCTCCAGTTTTAGTAAATCAACCCCACTGTATATTGTTAGCAAGGTGCCATGACATCACCTCGTCCAATCAAAGAATGCATTGCATTCACTCACAAAATGTAGAGCATTCTCTGAATGGCACCCGTGCTGAGCAGCCCACTACCTGTACACAGAATGCATCAGGCCTGCCCCTCAGCACTGGACATGAAGCAAGTGAAGATAATCAAAGTGGCGCTGTCTATTTTAGTGATTGCCAGCTTCCAAGGGCATCGGCCAGGTATAGTATTTCCTCAATTACATTGACCCAAGCTGCAACAATGTAAAGATGTAAAATTATACCATGCCTGGAAGTCATCATTAATAAAAATGCATGTATTCCAAAAAATAAAATCTTTGGAACACTGTTCTGCTTTATAAAGGAGGCATTTGACATGCAACTATAGCAAAAAAACATTCTGAAATGGAAGGGGGGGGGGGGGGCTTCAGAGTCAGGAGCTTTGGCAAGAGTTTGAGAAACAGATGAAAAAAAAATCCATGGAGTGAATCTTGAACTTTGTCCTTAAATATGGTGGTATCTCATTTCCTGTATCCTAGATTGTAAGCTCCAAGGAGCAGGTCCCTCCTATCCCTCTTGTATTGAACTGTATTGTTGCTGTATTGTCTCCCTTTATATTGTAAAGCGCTGAGCAAACTGTTGGTGCTATATCAATCCAGTATAATAATAATAATAATAATAATAATAAAGGTTCTAAAAATTTCCAGTACTATTAATTTCAGTAAACTGAACTAGTAGCAGGCAACCACAATCAACAATATGTATAATACATTGCTATGTCTGGCTTGGTCAGCCAAGGCTATAGGAAATGCAGGCATGTTATTCACCTTTTGCACCATGGTGCAAGTTACACAAGTATTTAGGGTGTAACATGCCTCCCCTCCATCCTCACAATGACCAGTAGGTACAAAGCCAGATAGTCAATAAAATAAAATTGCATTTTAGTCACTTGTTACAGAATTTTTTAAACAAACATAAAATAGGCATACATAACCACTATGTATCATGGGGGTATATATATCTAAAAAAAAACTTTGCATAGCAATTAGCCAAGTGAAAGTGCATGTACATTTGTTCTGTGCAAATGAGGCAAAATATACGTTATTAGGCCTGTGTTAAACAAATATTTTTGTTGATTTAAAATGGAAACAAAACGCATTTGGCCACTAGATTGCCCTAAGTTTTATAAAAGTTTCCTATGATATTTGTGCTAATGGTCAAATGCAATTCTTTTTTTAGAAATACACACTATGATGTTTGAGTAGCTAGATAACAGCTGCATACAAGTTTAAGAAGAATGTTTTCATTTTATTTGATAAAATACAATTATTAAATATTGAAAAAAGCTCCAAGTTCAAATATGTTTTTTAGGCAGCTCTTCTAAACCCATCTAAATTGTTCTGTAATTGAGTTTGGCCCAGGAGAGGCTGGCATTTAGAGGACAAGGTACCTCTGTTAAGAGAACAAATAGGCACTTCATTCCTCTACCAGACTGAATGAACTCACAGAGACAAATATCAACACTGTCACAGAGATTTCTTCTAAAACTTTAGCTACCTGAGTAATAAACACTTCTACTGGCAGGATTTCATATTTTCATTCTATGTGTACTAGTCACATAATCCATCGCACACAAAAATACTTTTTTTTTTTTTTCCATATTCTGAAAAAAAAAGAAAAAACCCATCTGAATATAATAGGAACCGTGCATTGGCTAAGTGGTTAATGCTTTTACTTAGAGACTCTAGCTCCTGTATCTGAATCCTACCAGGGACAATAACTGCATGCAGTTTGCATGTTTTGTCTTTGTGTGGACTTCCCTCCTACAATTCAAAGACATTCTGGCTGATCAACTGGAATATAACAAACTGGCCCTGGAGTGCATAGGTGTGTGCTCATAGGGTGTTGCAAGCCCTTTCTGTGATAGGGACTACTGTGAAGGGTACAATGTACTCCATAAAGCTGCATATTATTCCAGGGGTATAAAAATACATTTAATAAACACAATTAAGCATTT
The DNA here is from genome assembly GCF_062004578.1 of Staurois parvus. Classification (NCBI taxonomy): domain Eukaryota; kingdom Metazoa; phylum Chordata; class Amphibia; order Anura; family Ranidae; genus Staurois; species Staurois parvus. The sequence goes on along the minus strand of NW_028318032.1, from coordinate 1,206,253 downwards.
ACATTGAAAATGGAGAACAGCCCAATTTGATGCACCATTACAGGTGTCTGAAGACACAACTAAAAAAAAATAAAAATAAAAGACTAACCAACTAAACACTGATTTTTTTGTTATTGCAAGTGCTCTCATTCTAATATTTAATATTATATTACTAGTTGGACTATTCATTGACCATAATGAAAAAAAACATTGCATAACAGAGCTTCTTGGTGGCTTTGTACACAGTCAACTTGACTGGTGCTAACTCATGTGCATACAGTATATTATTATACCAACAAATTGCTTGAAATCAGCCATCCGACGTGCCTAACTCTAACACCTGTGGACCATATAACCACAAAGCTGATATCTCATCTTGGTGCCCTAACCTTTTGTCGTAGCCTAATCCTAGTGCCCAGCTTCAACTTGGTGAGGCTTGCATATGAATTAAGTGCAGGGAAATTACTAAATTACAACTATAGAAAGGGAGAATACACTTCTCTATAGACATACCTTGCACTTTAGTTACACTGCAAAATACATATTAGACAACAATGAGAAACTGGACCTCATGTATAAAACTTGTAAGGGATCCGGGTTCCTTTTTTCTAGGACACAAAGCAAGCATCTGATGGTTCCATTATTTCCTCCAAATATTGCATATGCATCCATTTCATCGCTGGCTGGCTGTGTAAAAAAATGTATGTTCCTGAATCCTCCTCACACAACTACCAACATTTTGCCAGAGTGTAAAGCTAGAGAATGTATGGGAAGTCAAGTCCAGTCATGTGGTTTCTACAGAAGGGGCTTGTGGGAGTGACATTCAGCACTGCTTCTCTCTCCAAAATGTTTTAAGGCCATATCTCTTGCACCAAGGGGTAGAAATAGAAGAATTCAAAGTGAAAGGAAAGGTTTTCAGATGTCCTCACTGCTGAAAACCAGTGCTGCGATGCCCTACCAAACCCCCCCCCCCCCCCCATTGCCAGTCCCCTGTCATGACTTCAACCTCTACTGGATCCTGATAAGAAGGCCCTATCACCTGAAGACAGACCCTTTCAGAAAACAAAGAGAAAACTCAAGCCTGTGGTGTCACGTGACTGCCACTTAAGGAAAGTAAAAAAAAAAGCTTTTAGGAATTTTTTTTTTTTTGGTTGGGGGGGGCGTCTTTTCTGCAGTGCATGAAAGTGATCCTTGAGTGGGGCTTTAGTGATTACTGTCAGGCTGACTTGAATAACACTGTTGTGTTCAGACAGTATGGTTCCTTTTAGGTAAAGAACTATAAGGTTTAGGATCTACTGGTGAAAAAGGCTTTAGGTCTTTGCATTAATTGAAAATAAAAATATATATGGGACGGGAGGGCTGTATTCTAAATTGTGAGTTCCCCTTTAATAAGTGAAGAGGCACTGCATAGCAGCAGAACGCTTTTACAGTTGCCATTCCCTTCAAACAGCATTTAACAACATGCCTTGACAGGCTATGGGAATATTTACATTTCTTTCTCAGGTTCTTCATATACATGCTCAGGATAGGTGTAAAGCGCACATGCTTCCACACAAAATATAAAAATTACTTTTAGCTGGGTACAAACACAGCCTTGCCAAAAGTTAAAATCCATTTATTTTTACAAGTTGTAGCAGTTAGCAATATTGTACAATGTGTCTGTGCATGCGAGTAAATCTTTTTAATAGGAGCAGCATTTAGCTCAAGCTAGAAACATTCATTTAGAAAATGAGGGGGTATACATCAAGCATTCTTTCAGTAAGACCATTGTTTTAGATCTTAAGAATGCCGCCTGGATTAGACTGGCTCTTTGCCTTAATTAACAAAAAGCAAAGGGGCCAAAATGAAAGACTTTCCCAGAGGTTTTCCAGCTCAAAATCCCTGTTTGAGCTCTGCCACGTAGGGTAACAGCAAAAGAAATAAAAACAGTTAAGATATTTACTTGCTTAGGTTAGAAGATTATAAATGCTGGATTATAATAATATATTGAATCAAAGTAAGGATAAATACATTCTAAAAAAAAACCAAACAAACAAAACAAAAACTTTGTGATCATTTGTTTATAACAACTAGGATTCCAATTTACAATAGTTTTGATGCGTTTCCAAAAACAAAATATCAGTGTATATCACAGGACCCAGGGAGCTGACAAAACTGAATAACAATATTTATTTCTGCTGGCACACCATTGCTAGGACCTTAAATAACATTTTACAGCTGTTTACAAAAATAAAGCTACTAAAGGCAGAAAACACAGAGCACATCATGGGGAGCAGGTAAGTGAGACAACTAAAAGGTGTAGGATGCTGGCAGCAGCTGGGGATCTACTATGCCAGTGGTCGGCAAGCCGCGGCTTGCGAGCCACATGCGGCTCTTTACACACATTAATGCGACTCTCCTGTGTGCCGGGCGCCCGCTCCCCTCCCTCCTCTCGTGCTGCCGCCCCAAAAGTCAGGACTCTGCAGCTAGCCCAGCAATGGGCAAACTACGGCCCGCATACGGCCCGGCGGACCTTTTAATCCGGCCCGTGGAGCGTGGCAAACATTGGCTGTCAGGATGTAAGCGGGGCAGCGTGACTAACTCCTTTCCTCTCACAGTCCGCCCTGAAGACCGGAACGCTGCGGGAACACGGCGAGAGGAACGCGCGGAGCAAAGGTAAGTGAATTGACACAATATGGGGAATGAATTACTATAGGGGGGATGAATTACTATAGGGGGGATGAATTACTATAGGGGGGATGAATTACTATAGGGGGGATGAATTACTATATGGGGGATGAATTACTATGGGGGATGAATTGCTATATGGGGGATGTATTTTCAGTTTTAAAAATGTGGCTCTCAAAATAAATTTCAATCATGGTTTTGGCGAGATTTGGCTCAGTTGAAAAAAAAGGTTGCACACCACTGTACTATGCAGTATAGTTTTAAAGTGGTACTATACCCAGGACCCTGCATTCACTATATCTGGTCTCCCACATAACATGGAAGTGCAATTATTTTAGTAAATATAAACTGCTAAATATCTTTTCTTATCAGTAGTTAAAGCAGTTTTATGACTTCTATCAATGTTCAGTAAAGCACTGGTTAAAGCTTGTAGGAGGAGTTTTCATTCTCCCCTGATAGTCCTATGAGGCTGCATAATCCCTGACCCCGTCTGGACCGCACTGATTTGCCCTGTGCTGATCACATGCACTCTCCCAAGAGAAAAAACAAAAAAAACAAAAAACAACACTCTAGCAATACACACCAAAACAGAGCATGTCTAGTTTGCCCCCAAGGCTCCGTTAGGAGATGGATTGTGGACAGTAGAAGGGAGGATCAGAGAAGACAGGATCAAACATCCTTTTTACACAATGCGGAGGATTAAAGTGTTACTAAACCCAGGACCCTGCATTCACTATATCTGGTCTTCCACAGTACACAGAACATGGAAGTGCAATTATTTTAGTAAATATAAACTGCTAAATATCTTTTCTTAGCAGTTAGAGCAGTCTTGTGACGTCTATCAATGTCCAGCAAAGCACTGGTAAAAGCATGTAGGAGAGGTTTTCTCTCTGCTCAAGGAGGATGCAAAACCCCTGACCTTTGTCTGGGCAGTGCTGATTGGCCCTGTGCTGATCACATGCACTCTCCTAAGAAAAAAAAAACCTCTAGCAGTAGACACAAAACTGAGCATGTGCAAATGGCTTTTGTTCTGTTTGTCTTATCAGGAGATAAGATGTGGACATTTGTACAAGAGGAGCAGAGAAGTCTGGATCAAACAGCCTTTTTACACAGAGGATTAACCCCTTAGGTTCCACAGTGAGTATAACAAGCATGCTTTACTACACATACAAACTGATTTTACTGTTGTGGGTTTAGTAGCAATTCATGACAAGGGCCCCTGGAAAGGTAGGTATACAACATCGACTTATACAAGCTAATGTTACTTTTTATTCAGCAGTCTTCTGGACAATCACACAATGTCCCAGGTTCCTCTCTATCCCAGTGGTGATGACGGGCAGTCCTTAATATAGAGTAGTATTGCCCTCTACAATATTCTACTGTAAGCTCAGACAAACGTGTTAATGCAAACCAGAGGGTGTGTCCATGTGAGCTCACAAGACAAACAGTGGTCCTAGACTTCAAAGTCTGTGGGCAGCATTGGAGAGGTGATGTGTATTGTAGCTATTTTATTTGAACCTGTCTTTACCAAATTATTTTTAAATAGTTTTTTTGTAAAAGCTGGAGTTCCATTTTAAGTGAAACCCCATTTATGTTCAGGCAAAAGAAATCTGTCCTGGTATGCTGAAAGCAGGCTTAGGACAGGTTTTCACCAAGAATGACAGGTGAAAAGAGCTTTCGCTAAACCTTCTCATGGTTAAATAGGTATGCACCTGCCAGCCAATGTCAAAACATTACATTCTACAGGATAACAAAAAGAAAATAAGATTAGGACAAAATAAGCACCACCACAAATTAGCTCCCCCAAATAAATTTCTCTTGCTCTTCCCATTACACATATCAGGCAGCAAGTTCCTCCACTGACCACAGGCCTACAGGGAATCAGATTATCAATTTAAAGTGTTCACCGTTTTAGAAAAAGTGAACCGGTAAAAACACACCATACACAGACCTCACCCCCCCCCCTCCCCCCCTTATCCGATGAGCTGTCAGTGCCCACACAGATGGACCAGCAGTCCAGGCATTTGAAATACCTGCTCTTCTCCCTCTTCCCTGTGAGGTGCTTCAGGGACGGACCGGAGCAAATAACTGTGCAGGCACTGACCAATCAGAATCACTCTGGTACATCCCAGAAGCACTGCACAGAGTAGAGGAAGAAGAGTGGGGATTTAAAATCTCTGGGCAGGCACTGCAGGTTCAACATCCCTGGAGGGAAGTATAGTTGGGGGGCAATGTTAGCTCAATGTTTTGTTTTTTTTCTGAAACAGCAGGTCAAGCATGCATTATGCCAGCTGAAGAGTAACGTAGAACTTCTGGAATCAATGTAGGCCACCGCTTGTTGAGCAGGTCTTCAGTAGTGTTTGGTATATATTGAAATGGAAGGGCAATGGAGAGCAGTTGGACCCATGCTGCTTAAAATGAAAATAAAACTCAAATAGTGAAAGGTACTTGCCTAAGCCAATTCGAACTTTCAAGAACTTTAGGGTGCTAAAGCAGCATTTCGAGATGGCAAGCTACTGTATTGGCGTAAAGCAGACTACATTACGGATTTGTTTTTAATATGGATTGTATGAATCTTATATTTAGTTATGAAGTATGCCTTTTTACTATACTAAACAGGGATATTTTAAGTAAAGAAAATGCTGACAATCTGACCTAGTGTCTGTTTTGGGACTTCCTCCTACAAGACACTTCTCTTTCCTTCAACCCCAGTTCTGAATAAATTTGAGTAATGTCAGGTGGGAGATGAGGGACATTTGTTAAAGTTTGAAGCTTGGCTAGAAGGGATCAAGGAGGTTAAAACAAGACTCAAATGCAGACCAATCGTACTACTTTCAGCTGAGAGGCAGGGCAGACGTTTTTATGGAAAATGGTTTCAAACACAGAACATTCAGATACTGAAGTTTAGCTAGAATACAGGGAAGGTGAAAAGAGTGTCACAGATAATGTGCCTTAATGCTGTACAGATTAAAAATGGAATTTTAATTACAATGTGTCATGCAGCATCTCAATAAACCACAAAGAACTTCCTCTCTCATAAATTGCTATCTTCACCAGTTGTTTTATATGCTAGAATCTAGCTTAACCACATTGTCTACATACTGGTTTATTTATGAAATATTTTAAATATACTTTTGATTGTATTCATCATTAATTACCAAGAGAAGTAGTCGCTATTAAATAGTTGTTGTGATGAGGATTAAAAGAAAATAGTTCTTCTGTTTTTAGACCTCCTTGTTTGTTATACCAATTCAAAGAACTACTTTTCTATTCATTGTTGAAATCCCTTCCATCAGCTGACCTCATTAATGTTTGTGCTACATGATGAATTCACTCAGAAGGCAAATTGATAGAAATAAGTAGGTCAGTGTCTAGCAATGCCATCTCTTCACTGGACTTAAACTGTACATCTAAAGGAATTAAACCGCTAACTCTAACCCTTAGCTAAAACTGTAAAATATCTGCTCAATACAGCTGTCAATCTGATCTCCAACGACTCAAGTTAATAATGTGTATAGTATTTTTTGGAGTCGGATAAAATAGGGATTCTTTAAGAACCCCTATTTTTTTTTTTTTTTTTCACATTGTGTCAAGTTGAGATATTCCTAACACTTCCTGTCACTAAGAAAACAGAAGGGCCCATCCAGACTTATCTGCTCTAGGGTGTTGTATTAATGTGCATTATGTCATGTGTTGATGTGTTGCATTAAGGCAGCTATCTCAAATAAATTGGCTTTCAATGTACTAGAACAGATTTGGGGGGGGGGGGGGGATAAAACAAAAAAACAGATGTATCATGTTTTAACACCACAATGTACAGTAGAGCATTACTGTGCATTGTGGTAACCCAAAATGGATATGTGTCAGAGGTGCATCGCCTTAAGTCAGGGTGCCGAGAATAAGTGGCATGGAAACTTGCTAAAACATGCAACGCATTACTGCAAGCTATAAAATGGGCCCAAAGTAAATCTTTCTCCAAAATGAACAGAAATGTCCTATAACAGCTGTTATTAGACCAGATGCCTACACTGTAAGATTTCCCACTCACTCTGTTCCAGAAACATCTTTTGGATTTGTGATTACCTTCTGTCACAAAGAGGTTAATAAAAAAAAAAAAACTCCCCAACAATGACAGACAGCAATAAAAAGGTTTACAGAGGTTCTAACCCATCTGTACTCTATCCAAAAGTAAAAAATAAAAATAATTTTAGATCTATTTTATGAAGACAACTACCAAACCACATCCCATGCATGCAGATGCTTAAAGCAACCCCATCTAATAATCTCTGTTATACTTTTGAATGCAAATAAAGTAGCCTTTAGGGGCCATTCACACCACATGCGCTGGGACTGCATTGGGCAGCGATTCCAGTGCAGTCCCAGTGCATGACAAGGCAAAATGTGTCAGCTCCTTATAAGCCTGGTTCACACCACTATGTCGCAGTGGTGTGCGCTGAAAAAAAGGTACTATATGCATTACGTTTTACAGCGAAGCGCAGGGCAAGGCAATCCACTGCCACACTGCATGGCCAGCAATGCAGTTGACTTTGATATGTCTGTGACATCTCAAAGGTTATTTAATAATACAAAAAAAAAAAAAAAAAGGAAAACGTACAATGTAACGAGATTGGTGCATCATCACTGCACTGATCTTAGCCAGACTGCACCGTACACCAGTCACTGAACAGCAATACAGTGGCTGGTGTGAACAAGCCCTTAGTGGCATAAGATGATCTTAACCAAGTTGCAGTAGGTTTTTAACATAAATGTGGTTCTATAGACAGCCTCATAAGAAACTGCTTGTTAATACATTGCTTTCTCACTTTACAAGAGTTTCTCCTAACCCAAAAAAAAAAAAAAAACACAGAATAATTAGGAGAATAGTGACAATTTACAGGAAGCTGGAAGATTCTAGAAAGAAGCCATACAGATTTTAGTCAACGTATCCTCAATATAACTTGAAGTGTGATCCGTAAACTAACCATAAAATGCCAATAACACTGATCTACTCCATCATGGTATACTTGCTCTTCTGCAGTTCCCCGCTGGCATTCCTGGCTTGCCGCCCCCCCCCCCCCTCCGGGCGCTCCCTCCTCACCAACTGTGAATGACATTAGCAAGAGCCAATGGCTTCCGCTGCTGCTTATGAGCCTTTTGAGGGGAGAGAAAGAGCAGCGAATGCATCGATATCGGGCTTAGGCAAGTATAGAGGGGTGGAGAGCTGCACTCAGATTTTTGTTGCTTTAATGCGGAGAATGCATTAGGGTTAAAAAAAAAAAAAATAATAATTCTGCCTTTAAAACCACTTTAACTGCAAAAAATACAAAAGGGAGTTAGGAATCCTGCAATGAAACGGGACGCTAGAGATAATCAGTTAATGACTGTAAAAGGAAATCCGGAAAGCAGTTCAGTGTTTTGAAAGAAAACACATGCTTTGCTATCCTTGGAGCATAATTACACTAATATATTTATTGTCCTTGTCATGTACTTTAAGACTGACCACACAAGATTAGGATAGTTCAGTTGATAAGAAATGAAAAAAAAAATGCCAAAACCAGTTGTATTCAGGTCCAGGTTTTGTTCGGCACAGTTCCCCATGTTCCAACTCCCTCTAGCCAGCCCTGAACCTCCTCTTAAGTTTTCAGTGTTCGCTTTTAAGCCTTACAGAGAATGTTTGATCACAACTGAACAAGGTGATGAGGTAGTATGAATAAAAAGAACAACTTGATCTACCTTAAGAGCACAGAATATACAGGAATCCCCCATACACTTGTGTGTAGTTAGTTGTCGGAAGCTCCTTCGAAATATGTCAAGATGCCACAAAACCTGCCAAAAGGAAAAACAGATTAGTATATGTTAAAGCAGCAATAGTCAATGCAACTAGCCATACAACATATACGGCTTAACATGTCTGAAAATCTGATAGTCAGTTTCTCAACATTTTAGGTACACCTTGCTAGTGCCAAGAAAATATCCCCCACACCATTACTACACCACCATCATCAGCCTGAATCATTGATACAAGGCAGGATGGAGCCATGCTTTCATGTTTACGCCAAATTCTGATCCTACCATCGGAATGTCGCAGCTGAAATCAAGACTCATCAGACCAGGCAACATTTTTCCAATAATCTATTGTCAAATGGAGAGCCAGTGTGAATTGTACCCTCTGTTTATTGTTTGCAGCTGACAGGAGTGGCACCTGGTTTTGTCTTCTGCTGCTTTAGTCCATCTGCTTCAAGACTTGATGTGTTGATGTGTTGTGCATTCAGAGATGGTATTCTGCATACCTAGGTTGTAATGAGTGGTTATCTGCGTTACTGTTACCTATCATCTCGAACAAGTCTGCCCATTCTCCTCTGACATCTACAAGGCATTTTCATCCACACAACTGCCACTCACCGGATATTTTCTCTTTTTTTATACCGTTCTCTGTAAACCCTAGAGATGGATGTGCGTGAAATCCCAGTAGGTCAACAGTTTTTAAAATACTCCAATACTGCCTAAATGCATTGAGTTGCTACCACATGATTGGCTATTTACCAATTTGTGTTACCAAGCAATTGAACAGGTGTACCTAATAAAGTGGCCAGTGAGTGTATATTAATTGCTAGGGATAGCATAATGTTTGTGTTTCAGCTACTGTCAGTTAGCATGACAATCCATATGCAGTGGGTATAGGAAATAATCATACCCCCCCCTTTAAAATAATCACACTTTGTTGCTTTGCAGCCTGAAATTACAGTTTGTTTTATCTGGCTGTATTTACTCTATGCAACTTATAACATCCAAGTGAAAGCTATAACACCAACATGTAAATAAAAAACAGAATCATGAGTAGAAAAAGCATCACCCCCTTGTGTCAGTTATTTTGTTGAACCACCTTTTGCTTCAATTATAGCATTTAGTCTATTGGAATATGTATCTACTAATTCTGCACAAGTAGACTTTGCAATATTCCCCCACTCTTCTTTGCACAACTGCTCAAGTACAGTTAACCACTCCCCGACCGCCCTATTGCAGAAGTACTGCTACAGGGTGGCAGGGTTGTGCAAAATCATGTACATATACGTGATTTTATATTTCCGGGTAGGGGGCGCGCACGCTCCCTACCTGCACCACTAGTGACTCCTCGGCATGTCAATAACTGGGTCCCGGCCACAGATTCTCGTCCAGGACTCAGTGATCGTCGGCAGAGCTGACAGGGGAGAGGTCTGTATGTAAACAATACAGATCTCTCCCATGTCATCACGAACAGGCTGCCTTGTATTGCTCTGCACAGCAGAGAAATACAAAGCAGCTTGTCTACACAGTAAAAACACACGTACCACACAGTTAACCCTTTCATCGCCCCAGATGGTAACCCCTTCCGTCCCAGTGAAATGAGTACAGAGTCAGTGCTTTTTATTTGCACTGATCACTGTATTAGTGTCAGTGGCAGTTCCCCCCCCAGTGTCAGAATGCCTGCCGCAGTATCGCTATAAGTCGCTGATCACCACCATTACTAGAATATTCCACTATATATACTGCCATTTGTAGATGCTATAACTTTCATGTAAAACCAATTAAGTTACATGTATTAGGATTTTGTTCTTAGCAAAGATATGTAGCAGAATACATTTTGGCCTAAATTTATGACGAAATTTGATTAAATTTTTTTATTGGACATGTTCAATAGCAAAAAGTAAAAATCTTGTGTTTTTTTTTTTTTTTTTTTCAAAATGCTCTGCCTTTTTTTGTTTATAGCACAAAAAATAAAAACGCACAGGTGATCAAAGCTCGATTTGTGTGTGTTTCATTTAAGTACAATGTTGCATGACCACGCAATTGTCAGTTAAAGTAATGGAGCTCTGTGCCGTATTGCAAAAAATGGCCTGGTCAGGAAGGGGGGGGGGGGGGTAAATCCTCTGGAGGGCAAGTGGTTAAACTTGATGGTGGCCGTTTGTGGACTGCAGTCTTCAAGTCATTGTAAGGACATTCACCTTTCTCTCCTTCAACCACTGTGTGGTCATTTCTGCTGTGTGCTTTGGGTCACTGTCATGTTGGAAAGTAAACCTTCACATTGACAACTTTCTGTAAGAAGGCAGCAGATTTTCGTCAAGAATTTGACAGTATTTAACAAAATTTTTCCTGGGAAGTACTCCTGCCCCTGCTGCAAAGGAACACCCCCATAACAGGATATTACCACCTTCATGCTTTACTGTAAGAATGGTGTTATTTGGATGGTGAGCTGTATTGGATTTTTGCCAGACATATCGTTTATTGTTGAGGCCTGATAATTCAATTTTATTCTCATCTGACCATAACACCTTTTTTCCCATGTGGCCTCAGAACCTTCAAGGTGCATCTTGGCAAAGCTCAGTCGTGACTGCAAGTGACCTTTCTTGAAGAGTGTTTTTTTTTTTTTTTTTTTGCAACAATCCCATACAAGTCACATTTGTGGAGAATTTGTGATATTGTTGTCACATGCACACAATAACCACTCTGTCAGCTTCCTGCAACTGCTTCAGAGTTGCTGTAGGCCTCTTGGTAGCCTCTCTGACTGTTTCATCCAGTTTGGAGCGACATCCTGATGCAGGGAGGGTCTGTGTTGTACCAAATACCTAAAACTTCACTGTGCTTCTAGACATTGATAAAGCCTTTGAGATTGTTTTAGTATCCATTTCCTGACTTCTGCCTATCCACAACTTTATCACAGGGATCTTTTGACAGTGCCTTGCCACCCATAGTTGTTTGCTTCAGTTGCACTACCAGAGACTGAAATGCTCCAGGAAAACACTTTTCATGCTGAGCTAATCAAAATGACCACAGCTGAACAAAGTTGAAAGTCAAGTGGCTTTTTGTGACATTGAGAAGGCAATTAGCTACACCTGACCTTTTTCTAACTCAGTGATTCTTTATTTGAATTTTTTTTTTTAACCTTTTCTGACATGTTGGTAGTATACATTTCCCTTGGATGTTATAAGTTACAGAGTAAATACAGCTGGATAAAACAGAAACCGTGTCTGTCTTCATTTCAGGCTGAAGAGAAACAAAATGTGATTATTTTAAAGGGAGGTGATTATTTTCTATAACCACTAAGTTTACTTGAAAAAAAAACTTCTTTCATGGTGTGAGAGCTGCCTGCTTGCTGGCCATTTCCAGAACTTCACTGTGATTCCCTGCATGCTTTACAGCTTCCCCTCCACTGTTTATTTTCAATCTCTAAGGAATATAAATCCCCTGGTACCTTGCTGCCTGCAAGCAGTGATTCCAGTACCGACTCCTCTCAGTACCTCTATGATTCACAATGCAGGCTCTGGAGTGTGTGACAACAGTACCTATTTATACTGCATAGTGTAGCCTCTCAACCAAGGGGTGTCTTGGCAAAATATCTAAAAATTGCCAAAAACGTGTATACAAACCAGCAGGTGGAACAAGCCTGCACTGGAATAATACTCAGTATCAGTGAGCAAAAGTGTATTTGCTTTGTAAGAATAAATCACCTCTAATGTTGGGTGTCCTACATGTGTGGATGTTTCTGCGTTATACAAAACTAGAATAATTTTTCACATTTTAGAATGGGGTGCCTCAAGACTGTCCATAATTTTAAAGGGTGCCTTGACTGAAAAAAGGTTGAGAAACACTGACATAGTGAATACGTTACAGAATTCAAATAAATGTATGAAATCCTTCAGAAATTAAGTTTACAGACTTCATGATCATTCAGATTAAAAGGAGTGGGCTAGAAATAACTGAAATACAATGTTGAAAGGAAATATTTTACATTTTTACCATATATTCACTAACAAGAATTAAACAAGCTTTAAAACAAGGTCTCACTGATCTCTGTACCTACAAGTAAAGTGGAATAAAGTCACAAACAAGCACAAATAGTCTACTCTTAAGCCCTGTACACATAATAAGAATATCGGACAAATTATCTTTTTTTTTTTTTTTTTTAACACTTCCCTCCTCTATCCAGACCACAACCAAAAAAAGGTTTTACGTAGAGATACACTATAAAGCTAATAGGGTCACTCAACACACCATACTTTGATATTTTGTCTGGAACTGAAAAATGACTGGATCCAGGATTAAAATTAACACACTGAATAATAGGGTTTTTTTTTTTTTTTTTTTTAAACCAATGAAAGATAAATGGCCAACCTACAAGTTGTGGACCACTTAACTACTGCTACATTATTTGGCAATACATTTTAAATTTATGAAACTGCAGCAACACATTTTAAATTTTTAGACAAGGAAAACTTTTTCTTTAGTAATGTGTTTCTTACAAGAACCATTTTATTTTCAAGCAAACCACTCAGCGGGCTGAGATGCATGGGGGTGCCCTTAAGAATGAACGGCAGCCCTGTGTGTCTCTACAGAACAGGGCATTGTGGCTTCGGCTTCAGGTACGGGAATAGTTGTGATTCCCACAGCCGCTCAAATATGACCCCAGCCTTAGGTTGTGACAGCAAAGGAGATTCCACCTTTCCTTGTTCCGGGTGCATTTCTGCATGCGCATTTGACGCGTTCTGGTTCACCCCCCCCCCCCCTTTCATTACATGCTACACCGATATTTAGGGTGTAACATTTAACATGTTATGAATGGAACGGACCCCGCTTTGACAGCTATTGGAGGTTCTTCTCTCCCCGCTGTGGAGTGCCGTGGTAGTTCATCAATTCTTCCTGTCAGTATGTCTGCTTGCTCGTATATCCCGTAGTCATATCAAATTAAACAAGTGTTTGAGTTTATCAACAAGTAACCTTCAGGAGATACCACAAAGAAAGGTTCTACATACTCAAACACTAAAATCAAGGTTCTGTTGCATGTATGAGAGTAGGGGGCTCTCTCTCTACAAAAAAGCCTGTTGACCAATCCTATTGATGAACACCAACATACCCAGGGTAAGCTGGATGAACCTAGAATGGAAGTCAACATACACAAATTTGGCTGTACCAAAGGTAAATATGATGTTAAATATGTAACTTTCTGCATAGATACTTTGGCTAGGTTCACACTGCGCCATTCTAAAAGCAGTCCATGTTGGATCGCTTTTTACAGGGCAGCTAAGCAGCAGCTTTCAGGTGTTTAGGGGGCAATCTGATTGCCTTTGTGTTTTTGCTTTATTATCTTTGCTGAAGGGCAATTTAAAATGGAGTCAACAGCTCCACTGACTTAAATCTGCAAGTTTGACAACTTAACAAGCAATATTAAATTCCTTGTGGGTGGTTGGGGGTGAGGGAGGGGGTAAAACCGTGACTCAACCAATGGTTTTTGCTGCTCATATGAAAATGGCCTTACGCCTGGTTCATCTCTGAGAAAACTGAAGTGCTTTTCTAGAAGCATTCACACATGACATGAGGATTCAAATTTCATCCTTTATAGTATACATTACCTTTACATGTGCATTTATGAATATTAAGAATAGTTCTCTTAACTAGTTTCAATGGCCCTTAGCTATTCTGATCTTCCCAAATAATAAAGTGCCCAAGATGTAGAAAGCCACTCCAAATTATTTACTTGAGACAAGGCAAACAGTACAACTGGGTAGCATTTCTAGGAGAATGCATTCCCACAAGCTGGAATAATATTGTTTTATTACAGGGAGTACAGAAAGGCTTGTCTCTAAGATACTTGACATTCTCCAAGAATAGTCTGTAAGTATATTCAATAGTGTAGCCAGTCAAACTTCTGGCTCTGCCCATTCTTCAGCTCAAAGCTATGCAAATAGAAATAACATCACGGAAATTCCCATTAATGTCTTAGTCATAAGACCATGACGGGAACACCCTGTTGACTGCATGAAACAAATTATATTAGGTTATTAAAATAGCAGTCTCATTAAGAATTAAATACTATAACCTGACATATCCTGCTGACTTCAGATGCTTTCACAGTGAATAAGAATCTACTCAAATTATAGTAAAAGTTACAACATATATGTTATGACTGATTATTATGGTGAAGTGCGAGTACCGTAATCAGCATGAATTTCATCAGCAGAGTTCTATAAAACATAAGATATCTTCAGCCCGTGAATACTCCCCCTTTTTTCACTGAGCTACCCCCACAACAACTGCAAAGAAAATAAGAACTAATAGCAGGGAGAGAAAAAAAAATAAACATAAGTGATCATTTGCACTTAAAAAGACATGGCCACCAGCTAATTCAATGACAATCCCTCCTAATAACCCACACCGCAGCCGAGGTATACTCCATGATCCACACTTCCCCATTACCTCTCCACTGCAGGGGCCAGTGTTAGAGATTAGCCAGGTGGATGACCCCAAACATTACAGTGCTTGGGCATGGAAACTGGACATTAACTGGTTGCCATCAAGCCACTGTATTAAAATGGCCACAGGGCAGCACCCCTGCGCAAAATCATGGTTTAAAACGTCATTTTACAAAACAGGTAGGGGGCACGCGAGGTGCGTGCCCGCCCTACCTGTGCCGCCGATCATGGCCGCGGCTGTCAATCACTGGGTCCCGGCGATTACCAGCAATGACTAACAGGGAGCATGACTGCAGCTCTGCTCCCTGTCAGTTCCTAACACACTGATCCTGAGAGCGGAGTTTAGCTCTCGGGATCAGTGTGTTCCTGTGAAGCACACAACCCGCCCACTAGTAAAACACTTCCCTCACACAGTTAACCCTTTGATTGAATAAAAATGTTAACCCCTTCCACCCCAGTGCCATTAGTACAGTGTCAGTGGGTTTTTTTTTTTCCACTGATCACTGTATTGGTGTCACTGGGGATGTCAGTGACCCCAAGTCCGTTCCCCCCCAGTGTCAAAATGTCCGCCGCAGTCCCGCCATAAGTCGCTGATCACTGTCATAAATTACTGATCACCACCATACGTTGCTGATCGCCATTATTATTTAAAAAAAAAAACCCGGTATCTTTCCTGCCATTTGTAGATGCTATAACTTTCATGTAAACCAATTAATTTACACGTATTGGGATTTATTTATTTTTTTTTTAGCAAAGACATGTCACAAAATACATTTTGGCCATAATTTATGACAAAATAGATTTTTACATTTTTTTACTGTACGTTTTATATCAAAAAGTCCAAAATATTGTTTTTCTCAAAATACCACCGAAAGAAAGCTCAATTCGTGGGAAAAAAAAAAGGACTTAAATTTAATTTGGGTGCAGTGTTGCATGACTGTGTAATTGTCAGTTAAAGTAACGCAGCACCGTAACACAAACTGCTTCTGTAACCGCTTCCTGGCCACCCTATAGCAAAAATACTGCTACATGGCGGCATGGGTGCACAAAATCACATGCACAAAATCACACACACACACACATATATATATATATATATATATATATATATATATACACACACACACACACACAATTCGCACTCCTGTGGTTTTCACGCCCCTCCCAGATGGCATCAGATTGCCAGTCAGTACACCAGTCATCACATTTAACCCCTTGACTGCCAGGAACACGCTCATGCACAATAAACCTCCACTGCTAGTATAGTGTCTGAACGGATCAATATCTTTGATCAGATCAGCACTATACCAGCGTTCACATTAGTATAGCGTTCTCAAAAATGCAGCATTAGCAGGATCAGCCCCGGCACCTGCATTTAGCCCCTACTCTTACACCCCCCTCCCCTTCTCCCCCAGCAAGTGCAGTGTCAGTAGGTCCGTGTCACTTGATACATTGCACACAAAACCGCAGTGTTCGCAGAATCAGGCCTGATCTCTGTTAGCACTTGTCGGTAAATTTTGAGGACTCTCATATGCAGCAGAGTGCCAGTACTAGTGCCACGCTACCTTTTGGTCAACTGGAGAGCACCAGCGGTCTAGTACATCTTGGTCTTTCACATATCTCTTAGATTGTAAGCTCCCAGGATCAGGGCCCTCCTAACTCTCTTGTATTTAACTGTATTGTCTCCTCTTATACTGTAAAGCGCTAAGCGCCATATAAATCCTGTATAATCATAATACCAGCACTGCAGTATGACTTGGTGACGTGGCGAGTTCCATAAGTCCAGTACAAGCCGGTGCAGTGGCAAGCACAAGTATTGTCCCGCAGCCACCAAGAATTCGCACACAGGCCCATAGAGCTCCTAGTATCCTTCCGGATGTGCTTGCAAATCCCGACTGACAGCCCACAAATTCTGCAGCACCTGTACTTCCCCCATTCACTGCACAACCCGAAATTCAGGTGGAAATAGCAAATTTAACTACTCCCCTAGATTTTTGGAGCTGTTTTTCATGGAATATCTGTATGCGTTGATTGTGGATCAAAGCAATTTATATGCACAACATTTTATCGCCACCAACCCAAATTCAAACCTTGCCAGACCAGTCACATGGAAACTCATTACGGTTTCCAAATGTAAATTTTTTTGGGGCCTAACCCTCAACATGGGCATTACTAAAAAAAAATGAATTGTGGATTTATTGGTCCAGACCCGATTCATCATATGCCGTGTTCTCTGCTGCCATGGCCAGGCATAGATATGAGAGTACAATTTGTTTTATGCATTTCAACGACAATGCACTCTGTCATCCTCGGGGTAACCCTGAATTTGACAGGCACCACAAAATTCAGCTCCTCGCAAATCACCTTAACCAAAAATTTGCAGATGTCTATACTCCCCAGCAAAAAATCTGCGTCCCTGATTAATTTTCCTGGACGCCTTGCATTCAAACAATTTCTCCCCAGCAAGCGTGCCAGATATGGGGTCAAGATGTAGAAGACCTGTGAGAGGACACCAGGCTATACTTAAACGTTTCGGATTTACGGCTGAAAAGATAATCACATGGAGCCCAACAGATGCCCAGACTACATGGGGAGTAGGGACAAGATAGTTTGGAACTTGGTGACATCCTTTTTCCATATGGGGTACCACTTATACGTGGACAATTTTTAATCAAACGTGCCACTATTTAGACATTTGTTCAATCTTGGAACTGGCGCATGTGGCAAATTGTGACCTAATTTGTGTCCACCATTAGAAGTGGGTGGATGCAGGATGGTATATTCTAATGGTGGGCATACCATACACTTTTTCTGGCAGAGATTTCTTTTTTTCATTCAGTCCGCAGGCTGCATACAGAACAAAAAAAAGAACATAGCATATATACCCAACAAGGATCAGAGATGTACTGGTACATCACTAGACTTTGAATGGTTATACCAGGATGATGCCTACAGCTGCAGGCATTATCCTGGTATAATTTTTTTCAGCTGGCGATCGGCTTTCATATAAAATCAATCCTAGTAGCTAATTAGCTGCAGGATTGCTTTTACAAGCAGCGGGAGATTATGCCCCCCCTCCCCCGCTGTCTTCCATGGCCTTCTCGGGCAGTCTCGTGCCATCGGGGGAACCTGAGAATGCAGCCGGTATTTCTGCCAGCTGACCATAGAGCTGATTGGAGACCAGAGTGGTGCCAATCATCTCTATAGCCTAAGAAATCAGAAGCTACGTGCATTTCATCACTTCAGTTTCGCAGGATATAAACTGCGCCATTTGTAAATTGGGAAAGCATCTGATCACACCGATCTTGGTTTGATTAGATAATGTAAGGGAAGAGGAGATATCTAGAGTCTGATAGACCCCAGATTTCTGAAAAAAGAATATATGACAATGCCCATTGAAGTTATAGGGGATATTTGCATTCCCTGTGATAGCATTAAAAGTGATCCAAAAAGAAAAAAAAAAATTTAAAAAGGTACAGTGTAAAAGTAATAAAAAAATTCAAAATAACTTGTGTGCGCAAGCATTGACCCTGTGCCGGTATGTAAACAGCAGTTGCTGTAATTGTAACACTAGACCTCTGTAAATCTAGAATGGTAGCTTTTAAAGGCTTATAAAGCATTGCCTATGGATATTAAAAATGTATGCAGTTTTTTTAAAGCATGTCATGTTTGGTATCTATTTACTCGGCATCCCATCATCTTTTATATTTTACCAAATAATTGGCCAATAAGTAAAAAAGTGTATTTTTTTTTTTAAATTTGCTTTTGAAAAAAATCACTGCGCGTGTACTATGTGCCATAAAAAATTGTAGTACCACCATTTTATTCACTAGGGTGTCCGCTTTAAAAAAATATATGTTTGGGGGTTTAAATTATTTCCTAGCAAAAAATACTGATTTTTTTCATGTGAACAAAAAGTGTCAGAAAAGGCTTGATCTTCAGGTGGTTAGAAGAGTGAGTGATGTGTGGCATAAACTTCTAATGCTGGGCATAAAACGCCCCCACCTCCCAAAACGATCCCTTTTTGGAAAGTAGACACCCCAAGCTATTTGCTGAGAGGCATGTTGAATCAATAGAAGAATGTTTTTTACCACAAGTTTTTGGAAAATAAAAAAATATATATATATTTTTTGTCAGCACAAAAAATTGTCACTTAACCACTTCCTGTCCGGACACTTTCACTCCCCTCCTGTCCAGGCCAATTTTCAGCTTTCAGCATTATCACACTTTAAATGACAATTGCGCGGTCATGCAACACTGTACCCATACGAATTTTTTAGCATTTTTTTGAGACAGATAAAGTTTTAGTTTAGTGGCATTTACTCACCCATGGGATTTTTATTTTTTTTGCTATTTAAATGAAAAAGTCCAAAAATTTAGAAAAAAAGTTTTTCTCATAAAATTTTGCAAATAAATAATATTTCATCATAAATCTTGGCCAAAATTTATTCCGTTATCTTTTTAGTAAAAAAAAAAAATAACACAAATTAGTTTATAACCAAAAATTATAATGTTTAAAAAAATGTTTTACATTTTTTTAATATTATTTATTTATTTTTTTACATACTGTCACCCTAGCAGTACAGTGTCACCATGGTGACACTGTACTACTTGTGGGGTGTGATGAAGATTTTTTTTTTTTACACTGATTGCTTTTACACCCAATAAAGGCTGTAAAAGCAATCATTTCTCCTTCTCTCTGCCTGCATTCTTACAGCCATTGAGAACCACTGAGTGAGCTGTGATTGGTCACAGCTTGTCATATGGTACAAGGCTGCTGTGAATAGCCTTGTACCATGTGACCTCTGTGATCATTCACAGATTTCACACGTAGTAAGCAATGATGTCACAAGTGACATTTTGCTTACTACTCTGCATATGATAACTGATTGGCCAATCAGTGATCACATGATCGGGACCTCACACAGAGGTCCCATCCGACGATCGGTGTTCCACTGTGTCCGGAGGATCGCGGTGCTGCGCGCTTCAAGGGAGCGAGCACAACTAGAAAATGCGGGTGCCGTTTATGAACGGCAACCCGCCCCTAGAGTGACACCGTCCTGCCGTTTAAAAACAGTAGGCGGACAGCAAGTGGTTAAATGATTTATTACTCACACATGCCATGGGTATATGTGGAATTACTCCCCAAAATACATTCTTCTTCTCCTGAGTATGGGGGTACCACTTGTGAGAGATGTTTTGGCAGTCTAGTCAAGTACAGGACTCCAAAATCCAATAAGCACCTTCAGGCTTTTAAAGGGCTTTATTTCCTCATTACACTTCCTGACTACCTATCAGTTTTGGAGGCCCTGAAATGCCAGGATAGCACCTAACTCCCCCAAATGACCCCTTTTTGGAAAGTAGGAAACCCAAGGAATTTGATAAGAAGCATGGTAAGTATTTTGCAGATCTCATTTGTTGTCACAAGTTTTTGGAAAATAAAGAAAAAAAACAAACATTTTTTCTATTCTTTTTTTATATTTCAAAACCTTGTGAGAAAAAATCTGCAAACTACTCACCATGCCTCTTTTTAAATTCCTTGGGGTATCTACTTCCCAGAAAGGGGTCATTTGGGGGGGGGGGGGGTTGGCACCATCCTGGCATGTCTGGGCCTTTGAAACTGTGATAGGTATTGAGGAAGTGAAATGAGGAAGTTACGCAACCTCAGGCTTTCAAAGTGGTCATTGGATTTCAGCTCCTGTATGTGGCTAGGCTCTCAAAACGTCTCACATGTGGTATCCCCATACTCGGTAGAAGTAGCAGAATGTATTTTGAGGTGTAATGCCCATAGTTTGTGCGAGAAATAAATCATTGAAATGACAACTTTGTGTAAAAAAAAAAAAAAAGTTTGTCGTTTTCCAGAAACTAAATCTTCCATGGACTCAATATGCCTCTCAGCAGATAGCTTAGGGTATCTACTTTCCAAAAAGGGGTCATTTGGGGGTTTGTACTATCCTGGTATTTTAGCACCTCAAGAAATGTGATGAGCAGTCAGAAAGAAAAAGTTGCGTAAATTCCTTTATCTATACCATAGTTTGTAGACGCTATAACTTTCACACAAAGCAATCAATATACACTTACTGGGATAATTTTAACCAAAAACATGTAGCAGAATACATTTTGGCCTGAATTTATAACTAACTTTGCGTTTACTATATTTTTTATGCAGAGCATGCAGAAGGCTGGAAGCCATCGTCCGGAGTGGAGCCTTTTTTTTTTCTTTTGTCGGGTCGGTGGCAGTGATTGACGTTGGTTCTACTGCGGGGGACATTCTTTTAGCTTTTTCCTTTAATAAAAGGACTTGTCAAAAACCGTGTCCTGTCTTTTTTTTACCCCATACTCATTTACATGGAAAGGCGGGATCTGGGGGCCCCCTTGTTAAACGGGGGCTTCCAGATTCCGACAAGCCACCTGCCCGCAGGCCCCCACAACCACCAGCCAGGGTTGTGGGGAAGAGGCCCTTGTCCCCATCAACATGGGGACAAGGTGTTTTTGGGGGGGTGCCCCCCTGCCCCAAAGCACCCCCCCCCTTCATGTTGAGGGCATGTGGCCTGGTATGGTTGGGGGGGGGCGCACTCGCTCGTCCCCCCCTTTCCAGTTCACTGTAAGTGGAGCACAGCTTCAAGGTGAAACTATATGAGCATATTACTGATGTTCTTCTGTCGTTACCCGCATACACAGTTCCCAGGCCATCAGCAGTAACTATATAGGATGGCAGGGAAACCAGCAGGAAGGGTTTCAGAATGAACATCCAAGCAAAGGGGAAAGAGATGTGTGGACAGATCTTACTCAGCAGGGTAGACAAGGCAGTGGTTCCAGCAAGACTTGAGCTCCAAAGTCTGATTCTACAGGGTCCCAGCTGGGCATTTTAAACCCCCTACAATTGGATTGCCACCTTCCTGTTCAGTGAGGTACAAAGACAGGTGGGAAAGGTTAATTTAATTAGTCTTGAATTAATCATTGCTGGGTCTGGACATTTGGGTGTCTCAATGACAAGGAATTACAGAGCAGGTGGGAAGCTTCAATTATTCCATTGGATTAGGTTAAATTAATTGGTTTACTTGAAAATCATAGCATCTACAAATGTTGGTGTATATATAGTGGAAATGTTTTAATATTTTATATTTCAAAGGTTCTTATTAATTTTAAGCAGTATAAAACAGAGGCAACAAAACACGCCCACACAGGGGCTATCAATTGCACCGATAAAAAAAAAGCATAATAGAGAAAACAGTGCTCTAACTCCAACAAGGCAAAGGGTATGCCCACGCAGGGGCTATCAATGGCACATAAGTTACAATAACATTAGGGATTTTTTTTATTTTTAATATACTAGTAATAAGCGACTTATTGTGGGACTGCGGCGGGCATTCTGACACGGGGGGACTGCCACTGGCCTCCCTACTGACACTAACACAGTGATCAGTGATAATAAAAAGCACTGACACTGTACTAATGACACTGGGCAGGAAGGGGTTAACATCTGGGGTGATCAAAGGGTTAACTGTGTGCGGTTTTACTGTGTAAGCACACTGCTTTGTATTGCTCTGCTATGCAAAGCAATAAGAAGCAGTGTGCTGGTGCTGACATTGTTTACATACAGACCTCTCAACAGTGTTCCTCAGCGAACGCCGGGTGCCGGCGGAGAATCTCCGGCCAGGACCCGGTGATCTACAGCTGTAGCCCCAGGTACCATTTACATTCTTGCAGTGTGTAAACAAGGTATGTCACATGTTAAAGTGCATTGTGTTAAAGTGTTACTAAACCCAGGACCCTGCATTCACTATATCTGGTCTCCCACAGTGCACAGAACATGGAAATGCAATTATTTTAGTAAATATAAACTGCTAAATACCTTTTCTCATCAGCAGTTAAAGCTGTTTTGTGACTTCTATCAGTTTCCAGCAGAGCAAATGCTAAAGCTTGTAGGAGTTTTCTTTCTGCGCTAGGATGATGCAAAAACCCTGACCTCTGTCTGGAGAGTGCTGATTAGCCCTGTGCTGATCACATGCACTCTCCCAAGAAAAAAAAAAATCTATCTAGCAATACACACCAAACTGAGCATGTGCAGAGTGTCTCTGCACGTCTTATCAGGAGTTAAGAGGGAACACTGGAAGAAGGGGAGGATCAGAGAAGTCAGGATGCAGAGGATTAACCCCTTAGCTTCCACAATGAGTATAACAAGCAAGCTTTACTGCATTATACAGACCGATTTTACTGTTATGGGTTTAGTAACACTTTAAGGCTGTCAATTCATTCAACACAATGCCATTACTGGGGCGTGTCACAAAATTTTCCAAACCAACGAAGGCAGAAAAGGTGACATCAGGCCACTGGAGTAACGTGCTGAGTCCCAGACTTGTAAGCCATGGAGCAACATCGGACTCAGTACCATAGGGCACAGGGCAGGGGGAAGCCATAGAAGCGTCGATGTTGCGATAGGGGCACAATTAGGTAGTTCCAGCAGGACCCAGAGAGGAACATCAGAGGAAGCGTACAACATAGACAGAGGGGCAACCTGACTCGCCCGGTAATACTTACAGTTACATCAGGCACCCCAAGACCACCCTGGAGTCTATGAGCATAGAGCGTATTTCTGGAGACTCTGGGGTGCTGCGGTCCAGATAAAACGCATAAACTTTGCCTGAAGCAACCGAAGAAAATGAGGGGGAACACGCACTGGGAGAGTGCGAAAATATAACAATTTCGGCAGGATGGTCATTTTCACCGAATTAACCCGTCCTATCCCAGACAGGTGCGGAAATTGCCAAGAATGCATAAGAGAAGATAGAGAGCTAAGCAATGGATAATAATTTGCAGCAAACAGGGAGTCATAGGTGGGGGTCAAGCGAATGCCCAAGTATTCAAGAGAAGAGGAAGCCCATTTGTAAGGGAAGTGGGATTGTAGGCACGAAACCAAATCTGAAGCCAAAGTAATACTGAGAGCGACAGTCTTATCCAAGTTAATATGGAGACCCGAAATCAAGGAGAAGCGCTCAAGAACATATTGCAAATTTGGACGCGCCGTCAGGGGATAAGAGTCAAGAGGGCATCGTCCGCAAAGAGGTTCAGCTTTAACTCCTGTCCCGCATATGGAACCCCCGATACACTGCAATCGGTCCAGAGCGCTAAAGCCAGCGGCTCAAGCGCCAGGACAAAGAGCGCCGGGGACAGGGGGCAACCCTGTCTCATCCCTCGCCCAATAGGAAAGGGATCCGAGAAATACCCAGCGTATTTAACGGAGGCCGAAGGAGAAGAATACAAAGCTTGAATCCAAGAAAGACTAGAATCCCAAAAACCCCAACGAGACAGCACAAACCGCAGATATTCCCAGGATAGAGAATCAAAGGCTTTATATATGTCTAAGGACGGTAAGAATCCCGGGATATTCCGCTGTTGCAGAAAATGTATAAGATGGACCACCTTATATCGGTCTTAGGAATCATGGAGATATGCGCTCTAACCGCGTCTGGAAAGGGCAAGGAGCCCTGTCGTAACTCAATAAAATAGTCAGCCAAAAAGGGCGCCAACAGGGCCGAAAATTACTTATAATAGAGACTGGAGAAGCCGTTGGAACCTGGCGCCGCGGTGGACCGTAAAGATTTGATAGCTTGGAGCACTTTCTGTGCGGTGACACCGGCATTGAGGGCCACCTGTGCTGCCTCGGATAATCCAGGAAGTTGGAGATCTTGAAAGAATGCCTCTGCTTGAACCACAGGGAAGGGATCTGGTTTAGCGTAGAGGCGCAAAAGGAAGTCTGAGAAACGGGAAACAATCTGCTGGGGATTAGAAGTACAGCCACCTGTGGGACGTCGCAGTCAGATTGGTTTATGGGGTTTCCCCACAGAATTGAGTTTCCTGGCCATCATCGGGCCCAGCTTATTAGCACAGGAATAAAATTTGTGTTTGGTCCAACGCAGGGCCCAGTTCCGCCTCCGAAGAGGCAAGTAGGTCCAACTCTGCCGCCAGAGCTTCCCGAGCGTGTTTATGGGCCGCGGATGGAGATGACTTCCAGCGCAAATCCACAGAGGCCAGGAGAGAATGAAGCTCCAAAAGTCAGCGCTTCCGCTTCCGGACCGCCTACACCATGGCCTTATGCGCCTCCCATAGGGCCACTGCAGAAGAGACCGATCCCGAGTTTTCCGTGAAGTATGTTCGTAAGAAAAATTCTATTTGTTGGCAGGTAGTCTGAGTGGTCAATAAAGAGTCATTGATGCGCCAATGAAAAGGGCGCCGTTCTGACCCAGAGAGGGCAAGGAGTACCACCAAGGGATCATGGTCCGACCAGGGTGAGGAGGGAATAGTTATCCGCCGGACCAAGGGAAGTTGCTGAATGTGCATAAATATATGGTTAATTCTACAAAAACTGCGATGAGGATTGGAATAGAATGTAAAGTCGTGCTCAGTTGGGTGAAGTTCCCTCCAGACGTCCGCCAGCCCCGCCGTCCACAACAGAGGGAGCATACGTTCCTCCAGCACTAAGTTGTGAGAAGGGGCCGCCCCCCATGCGTAGCGCCTATCCAATGTGGAATCCAAGGTAACATTTGAATCTCCCAAAACAAGAAGACCTTTGGAGTGTCGGGAAACAATGGTGCAAAGATGCGAAAAGAATTTATGCTGAAAACGTATAGGCGCGTAGTAAAAGACAAAAGTAACCTCCTGGTCCCAGAGGGTGCCTTGCAGAAGAAAATACCTGCCCGTGGTGTCCGCTATTTTCTGAGCACAGACAAAAGCGAGATTGCGTTTGAAAGCTATCAATACCCCCCGACGCTTCTCAGGAGCCGAGGCAAAGGTGGGATAGTGAGGTGAAAGATAAGGTGGAGCGGAGAACTGAGAAAACCTGGTCTCTTGTAAACATACCACGTCAATTTGTTGTGATTTGAGGTGAGGAAAAACTTTAGCCCGCTTCTGAGGCGAAATGAAGCCTTGAACATTTTGTGAATGTATTTTCAAAAGGGGCTAGGCCATGGTGGCACCAGCGCAACACGCTCAGCAGAAAAAGCATAAAGCAGCCAACAATTTCCACTCCCAAAGGCGATCGGACCATGGCATCCCGGAACCCTGCATAAAACAAATACAAAAAAACAGAGAAGAAAAAAAAAACAAAGAAAAAAAAGAAGAAAATGACACAAGAAGTATATACAATCAGGTCCATAAATATTGGGACATCGACACAAGTCTAACTGTTTTGGCTCTATACACCACCACAATGGATTTGAAATGAAACGAACAAGATGTGATTTAACTGCAGACTGTCAGCTTTAATTTGAGGGTATTTACATCCAAATCAGGTGAACGGTGTAGGAATTACAACAGTTTGCATATGTGCCTCACGCTTGTTAAGGGACCAAAAGTAATGGGACAGAATAATAATCATAAATCAAACTTTCACTTTTTAATACTTGGTTGCAAATCCTTTGCAGTCAATTACAGCCTGAAGTCTGGAACGCATAGACATCACCAGACGCTGGGTTTCATCCCTGGTGATGCTCTGCCAGGCCTCTACTGCAACTGTCTTCAGTTCCTGCTTGTTCTTGGGGCATTTTCCCTTCAGTTTTGTCTTCAGCAAGTGAAATGCATGCTCAATCGGATTCAGGTCAGGTGATTGACTTGGCCATTGCATAACATTCCACTTCTTTCCCTTAAAAAACTCTTTGGTTGCTTTTACAGTATGCTTTGGGTCATTGTCCATCTGCGCTGTGAAGCGGCGTCCAATGAGTTCTGAAGCATTTGTCTGAATATGAGCAGATATTGCCCGAAACACTTCAGAATTCATCCTGCTGCTTTTGTCAGCAGTCACAACATCAATAAATACAAGAGAACCAGTTCCATTGGCAGCCATACATGCCCACACCATGACACTACCACCACCATGCTTCACTGATGAGGTGGTATGCTTAGGATCATGAGCAGTTCCTTTCCTTCTCCATACTCTTCTCTTCCCATCACTCTGGTCTCATCTGTCCATAGGATGTTGTTCCAGAACTGTGAAGGCTTTTTTAGATGTCGTTTGGCAAACTCTAATCTGGCCTTCCTGTTTTTGAGGCTCACCAATGGTTTACATCTTGTGGTGAACCCTCTGTATTCACTCTGGTGAAGTCTTCTCTTGATTGTTGACTTTGACACACATACACCTACCTCCTGGAGAGTGTTCTTGATCTGGCCAAATGTTGTGAAAGGTGTTTTCTTCACCAGGGAAAGAATTATTCGGTCATCCACCATAGTTGTTTTCCGTGGTCTTCCGGGTCTTTTGGTGTTGCTGAGCTCACCGATGCGTTTCTTTTTTTTAAGAATGTTGCAAACAGTTGTTTTGACCACGCCTAATGTTTTTGCTATCTCTCTGATGGGTTTTTGTTTTGTTTTTTCAGCCTAATGATGGCTTGCTTCACTGATAGTGACAGCTCTTTGGATCTCATCTTGAGAGTTGACAGCAACAGATTCCAAATGAAAATAACACACTTGAAATTAACTCTGGACCTTTTATCTGCTCATTGTAATTGGGATAATGAGGGAATAACACACACCTGGCCATGGAACAGCTGAGAAGCCAATTGTCCCATTACTTTTGGTCCCTTAACAAGTGGGAGGCACATATGCAAACTGTTGTAATTCCTACACCGTTCACCTGATTTGGATGTAAATACCCTCAAATTAAAGCTGACAGTCTGCAGTTAAAGCACATCTTGTTTGTTTCATTTCAAATCCATTGTGATGGTGTATAGAGCCAAAAAAGTTGTGTCAATGTCCCAATATTTATGGACCTGACTGTACAACAGTGCAATCGTGTCAGGCGCATTCTACACTTGAAGGATACCAGTTAGGGGTGGCTCTACCACCAGACACATGGCTGCAAATGGAAACATCAAAAACATAAGCCCTCAGGGGGCAAAAAGGCAATGAACATAATAGAACGGGGTACTAAAATAATAAAACTAAGAGTCCCAGGAGCGAGAACCTCCGTGATGACCTCCCCATAGAAACCCGGAGAACCATGGGACCCAACCAGGCCTACCAGGTCAACCTCCCACCACAGAGCCCGAGGGAACCATCACCCTTTGCCACCAACGGAGACCCGAATAACATCACCTCGACCCAAAATAGGCTGCAACAACAGAAAGTCATAATCCTTAAGTCCAGGAGGAGACCCCCCCCCCTACCCCACCCAGGGATGGAACCCAAGGGAGCAAGCCGGATCAGTCCCAACCTGGAATGCTAATAAGTGCGGTAATAAGTAAACTTGACAATAATGTCCCTAGGGGGCCCATCTGGTCGTCTTGAGGTCGCACAAATCCTGTTCGTGATTTTCGATGACCGTGGCCGCAGTGTCCATTTTATCTTCGAGATCGTTCGTCCGGTTGCCCAACTCCCGAATTTCTCCCGAAACACGTTCGGCCAGCTTCGAGGCAGAGGAGGACAATTCCGACAGCAGCATGAATTTGAAGCGGCGCAGGAGCTCAGCATCCTGCAAGGATGGAATGGGAGACTGCAGAGATTGTCTCTGATGCCAGGTCCTCCATACCGCCAGGATTCGGCCCACCCATGGGTAGCGGGGGCGGGGGACCTGAAATTGAGGCTGGGGCAGCCATCCTGGCTTCTGCTCACGAGCGCCTGGCAGTTTTTCTTTTTTAAGCCTAGTGTGCATGGAGCCTAATACAGTGATTCAGTGATAATACTATACACTGTCACTGTAATAATGACACTGACTGAGAATGGGTTAACATCTAGGAAGATCAAGGGGTTAAATGTGTGCCTATCAATGTGTAATGTGTGCATTATGTGCTACTATTACTAACAAATCGCTTTGTTTCTCAATCCTGCAAAGCAGGGATGAGAAACAGAGAGATCGTTCCCTCTGTACAGAGCCCAAATTGTCTATTTTTGTGAATGGACACAGCCGATCAGCAAACCCAGCCATGAATTTTAGGCCGGGAACTGCCGACAGTTTCCCACTGTGCACAATCATAGTGGGTGTCAGTGAGGAGCACACATGCGCGTGCCCTAAACCAGGAAGCAGGCATTGACATATCAGAATATTGTTGAGCAGCATGGGCCGCCCGTCTGCAGTAAATTGTGGGTGGGCAGTCCGAAAGCGGTTAAAAAAAAAATAGAGAAACAACATGGATATTAAACTTGAACATTTTTCTTGTCTAGTAACATGCCAAGCAGAAGGCAAAAAAAAAAAAAGTTTGAATTTCCCTTGGTTTGTGTGTAAATAAAATAAACCTGTTACAGGGTTGCAGAATAGAAAGTGAATCTGCAGACGCATTTTAGGCACCTACTGCTGCCAAAGGCCAAGTTCACACTGGCATTGAAAGCAGGCGTTTGAGGGACGTTTTTAATGCTCCTCGAATGCCTAGGTAAATGATACTATTGACAGCACATAGTGATGTTCACATTATCAAAACATGAAGTGTCACTGTCACTTTTCTGTGCTTCAAAATTGAAGCCTCATGTTGAGTCTGGAGAAGTTTAAAGCCTTTCAATGCCTCCCATTCAAGTCTGTGTTAAAGCTTTGCAAACTGGTAGGCATTTGTGAGGCAGTTGCGCCACATTAACCGCTTGCCGCCCTGCCACTGTGTATATACGTGTGTAGGGCGGCAGTGGAGCGCAAAAGCACGTTTTAAAACGTGCTCCGCGCTCCCGACACATTCGCGGGCAGGGGGCGCGCGCGCGCTCCCGCCGACCCGCGGGTGATACGATTCGATCCAGGAGGGATCAATCATTAGATTTCAGCCAGTGATTTCTGGCTGAAATCACATGATCGGTCCCTGTCCTATCCTGTCCTGTGTTGATATTTACACAGGGCAGGATATGATGTCATTCTTCTCTGCCTGGACACATTCCGTTCCAGACAGAGAAGAAGACATCCAAAAAGTGAGTACACAAGCACTACACCACAGTTAGAACAATCTAGGACACATTTAACCCCTTGATCACCCCCCCCCCCCCCCCGTTAACCCCTTCACTGCCCTGTCACCAGTGTCACTGATCAGTGAAGCGATTTTTACTGATCAGTGTCGCTGGCGACTTCCGATAGAGTTAGCGTCCCTCCCAGATAGCGCCAGTTTGCCCGCTAATACACCAGTAGTCCCGTCTAACCCCTTGATCGCCCCCCCCCCCCAGTTAACCCCTTCACTGCCCTGTCACCAGTGTCACAGATCAGTGAACCAATTTTTACTGATCACTGTATCAGTGTCGCTGGCGACTTCCGATAGTGTTAGCGCCCCTCCCAGATAGCGCCAGATTGCCCGCTAGAACACCAGTAATCCCATTTAACCCCTTAATCTCCCCCCCCCCCCCAGTTAACCCCTTCACTGCCCTGTCACCGATCAGTGAACCGATTTTTACTGATCACTGTATCAGTGTCGCTGGCGACTTCCGATCGTGTTAGTGCACCTCCCAGATAGCGCCAGATTGCCCGCTAGTACACCAGTAATCCCATTTAACCCCTTAATCCCCCCCCCCCAGTTAACCCCTTCACTGCCCTGTCACCAGTGTCACTGATCAGTGAAGCGATTTTTACTGATCACTGTATCAGTGTCGCTGGCGACTTCCGATAGTGTTAGCGCCCCTCCCAGATAGCGCCAGATTGCCCGCCAGTACACCAGTAATCCCGTTTAACCCCTTGATTCCCCCCCCCCAGTTAACCCCTTCACTGCCCTGTCACCAGTGTCACTGATCAGTGAAGCGATTTTTACTGATCACTGTATCAGTGTCGCTGGCGACTTCCGATAGTGTTAGCGCCCCTCCCAGATAGCGCCAGTTTGCCCACTAGTGCACCAGAAATCCCATTTAACCCCTTGATCGCCCCCCCCCCCTCCCCCCCCCCAGTTAACCCCTTCACTGCCCTGTCACCAGTGTCATTGATTACAGTGAACAGATTTTTACTGATCACTGTATTAGTGTCACTGGTGACTTCCGATAGCGTTAGCGCCTATCCTAGATAGCGCCAGTTTGCCCGCTAATGCACGGGATTTTTTTTACCAAAAACATGTAGCAGAATACATTTTGCCTTAAATTTATGACTAACTGAGTTTATGATATATTTTTTATAGCTTAAAGTAGAAAATATTGGGGTTTTTTTTGCAAAATTTTCGGGTTTTTTTATTATAACGCAAAAAATAAAAAGCGCACAGGTGATCAAATACCACCAAAAGAAAGCTCTATTTGTGTGAAAAAAAGGACGGAAATTTCGTTTGGGTACAGCATTGCATGACCGCGCAATTATCATTTGAATTAGTGCAGCGCTGTATAGCAAAAAAAGGCATAAATTACAGTATCTATACCATAGTTTGTAGACGCTATAACTTTCACACAAAGCAATCAATATACACTTATTGGGATTTTATTTACCAAAAACATGTAGCAGAATACATTTTGGCTTAAATTTATGACTAACTTTGAGTTTACGATATATTTTTTATAGCTGAAAGTAGAAAATAGTTTTTTTTTCAAAATTTTCGTGGTTTTTTTGTTTATAGCGCAAAAAATAAAAAGCGCACAGGTGATAAAATACCACCAAAAGAAAGCTCTATTTGTGTGAAAAAAAGGACGTAAATTTCGTTTGGGTGCAGCATTGCATGACCGCGCAATTATCATTTGAATTAGTGCAGCGCCAAACAGCAAAAAAAGGCCTGGTCATTAAGGGGGGTAAATCCTCTGGGGCTCCAGTGGTTAACATTACAGTTTATAACAGGCATTGGGGTGTGCGTCAAATGCGCCAAAAACGCACATTAACGCTATGTGCGTTTGTTAAGAGTTAGCATTTTGAGTCAGGCATGAACAAGCCCAAACTGTACTTTTAGCTCTCCTGCCCAGTGCCCCAAATAGCCACTAGCTTATACTGGGGTTC
This sequence comes from Staurois parvus, assembly GCF_062004578.1. Taxonomy (NCBI): domain Eukaryota; kingdom Metazoa; phylum Chordata; class Amphibia; order Anura; family Ranidae; genus Staurois; species Staurois parvus. The sequence continues at coordinate 1,174,531 of NW_028318032.1, read as the reverse complement.
ACCCATGTTTGCCACAAATCAGCTGCAAAACTGATCACATGCTTTTCAGAAAGCGTACTGGGTCATGCTCAGAAACAGCATAAAACAGGTCACCCCAGGGTCTATATCAGGGGTGGGCAAACTTTTTGACTTGAGGGCCGCAATGGGTTCATATATTGGGCCCGGGGGCCGGACCAAGAGTAGATGAATGATGTGTATGTGTCATCCATAGTAAGTATAGTAATATTCCCCCATAGTAAGCATAGTAATTAATCCCTTATAGTAATCCATCCCCCATATAGTAATTCATCCCCCATAGTAATTCATCCCCCTATAGTAATTCATCCCCCATAGAGTAATTCATCCCCCATAGAGTAATTCATCCCCCATAGAGTAATTCATCCCCCATAGAGTAATTCATCCCCCATAGTAATTCATCCCCCATATTAAGTCCCCAAGTCCCCCCTGTGTCAATTCTCTTACCTTTGCTCCGCGCGTTCCTCTCGCCGTGTTCCCGCGCCGTTCCGGTGTAGCATGAAAATCTGTCTCCTATGAGGATCTGTCCCCCTCGACGTATCTGCGCATGTGCCAGTTTCAGGCATTAGCAGCTGATCGGCGATCTCCGGCACATGCGCAGATACGTCAAGGGGGACAGATCCTCATAGGAGACAGATTTTCATGCTACACCGGTCTTCAGGGCGGACTGTGAGAGGAGCCTAGCGGGAGCCTAGCTCCGCGGGCCGGATTAAAAGGTCCGCCGGGCCGTAGTTTGCCCATTGCTGGTCTATATCAACGTTACATCAATAGCAATTTGTATCTGAGATACACAATGGGGGAGATTTACCAAAACTGGTGCAACTGTGCACGGTAGCCAATCAGCTGCTAACTTTGGCTTGTTCAATTAAGCTTTGACAAAAAAACATGAAAGCCGATTGGCTTCTATGCAGAGCTGCACCATATTTTGCACGCTCCAGTTTTATTACACAACCCCCAATGTGTTTTAAAGGCACATCAGCAGAATACAACGATTGCTGTTGGCCAGCGGTGATCAGGCACAAAAAAACCTGACAGACTGGTTGCATTGAAGTCGATCAATAGATCAATTTCAGTACAACCAACCTGCCCATAGATGGATCAAAATTCAGCCAGTTCCTGCCAAACCAGACAAATTTTGATCCATCTACGGCTGTCTTAACCCAAATAGTTAAGTATAATTAAAAAAAAAAAAAAACACACACAACAAACAGGGAGTTTTAACCTATTATAAAGGAGACTAAATACTGGTATTTCAGGTAGGTTTGCTTTTCACAAAACTCGAACTTGCAATTATCAGCTTTATATTCTGCATCACTAAATGCCTATGTTATTACCGTATATCTCATCCATCTCAGTGTAAACACAGTTGTTTAAAAGCTGAACTATTCTTATAGACTAAAACTGCTTATTCTCAAATTATTCAAGCTTGCTTAAAGAACACAAATTCACAAATTTTAGTTGTGGTCATGCCAGGGCTGCCAATCATTCTTAAATTTAAAAAAAGGTAATAAACAGAGCGATTTAGAAGCGGTCTGTAAATGTCCATTACGAACAGTGGCTTGAAACTGCGCATCTGATGCAATTTTGTGCGTCACTCATTTTCAGGGTTCAAGCTGAATCAGTGGTGGCAACATATGAGATGTGAATGTCAAGCTGACTTTTTAAAAAGGTAAAACAAAAAAAATTTAAAAATACAAACATTTAAAAAACACCTATTGTTTTAACTGCTGTTTAAAGCTTTCATTCCAGGACCCAATTTTCCATTCTTTACACACTTTTTTTGCAAATCATTTTAGGCCTGAAACGTAATTAACCCCAAAACAATTTTTCTTAAAGCAGATACCCTAGAGAACAAAACGGTGGAAGTCCTAATTTTTTATGCCAAGTAATTAGGGCAGCAGTTTATGAAGCACAACATTTCTGAAAAAAATACACTAAAGTTATTGATAGGGCATACAGTATACATAATATTAGATATAAAAAGAGGACGTTGCACTAAACTGATAAAGAGATAGTAAACAGATAACCCAGCATGTCAAGCCCATGAAACCACAACAAACTTTGGTATCCTATATTTTAGGATAAATTAACCTTGTATGGAGATTTTTGGGAAAACCATCACAGCAAATAAATATTCTGGAATCTCTTTGAAAAGACTTTGTTTCACCCTCCCAAATGGGAGTTGTAAGCTGGCTATAGACTAGTAGATTTTCAAATGAAATATCTCATCAGTAAAATTGAGAAAGCCATCAGACCTGACTAATGTTATTCAAAAGTATTTTAAAATATAGTTTGCTTTTGACATTCGATTTTGGAAAGAATGGAATTTGCCAAACAGAAACCACATTCACTGTTAGAATTTTGATTATTTGAGAAACATTTTCTATCTTGCTCCTTCCATTTTATTTTTTTGTATTGTCACAATGGTTGAACTCTATAGTAAAATTGACCCCATTAACTATTAGAAAATCAAATGTACATTACAAAAAATGATTTATAGCCAGCTGTAATGTCACAGAGTATCCTGCCCTCCCTGTGCCATGGGGATTTGATCTATCTGTGGCTGTATTTTAGGGAATGAACTTTGAACAGATATCCTATATACAAAATAGTATACTTTTGGCTCACCCGGGTTGAAATCTTTTAAAAGGATAAGTTCAAAACAATAATAAATGCACATTATTTTGCAGGTTAAAAAAAAGTGCATTTACTAATTTTTTTATATTTTTTTTTAGGAGCCTGGATAGCATTGCACCAGCGAACAGCAGATCACTGGTGCCGTGTAGGACTCCTGCAGACTGTCAGTGTAAGCTTAGTAATAAGGAATTCAGTGAGCGCTAACCAACGTAGCAGCTGATACACTAAAAAGGAGAAACCAAAAACCTTCAGATAGACAGTATAAAACAAATAGTGCAGCGCTAGATGATATATGACTGCACTAGTATATGAGATAGTGCGATATCCCTTACTTAATGTCAACTAATGTAGGCCACATATATTATATGTGACCTTCCCACGAGATGAAAACAAAGGGGGGAAGTAATGACGTGTACTCCACACGGCTTTACTTCACAATGAGAACGCACAATATATATGTACAATATAGTCCAGTAATTGAAACAGCACAGATAGATGTATCTTGATAAGATCCTTCTGATGTATATAGTCCGGCGTTGTGCAGAAAAAATGAATAAATTGCGCACTCACCGGAAGCACAATTTAAATTGTGCGTTTATATCTCATACACCAAGGATCACTCCGGCTGTAGATGGAAGGAAGCTCTGAACAGGTAGTTCCGTGATGAGGGGTAACACATCTGGGGGTTCTTTATGGTAGACCAGGCTCCAAACAGGATAGGCTGAACGTTCCTCTGGGCCTTAGGATAGTCACCTGGTGGTCCAGCTGGTATAGAAGAGTGGCCGCCGGACCTCCTTGATCCGGCGGCTTGACGTCACGGCTAGCAAGGGCTCCTCCTTGACGCGCGTTTCGTATCACACGTACATCATCAGAAGGAATAAGAGCCATTGGCATGTACGATGTTACATGTTCCACCTTAAAAACAGGTGGAACATGTAACATGTTCCCGAAGGCGCGCTTATCCTTTACTTGAACAAGATATCTGTCTTGAAAAATTCTAATTAATTTTCCATGCTTTAACTCACAGACCACACTCTAGTTCCTTGGCAGTGAAGGTGAGCCTACTGCAAGGGAAAGATTTACAACAATCCAGGGTTCAGCTGTAAATACAAGTCTTGATGGAGGAAAAAAAACAGACCAAAGTAATCCCTATGTGCAGCCAGATGTAAATGGATGCGTGTCCGCCCATATCTATCCTCATCCAATCAGGTCTGCAAAAGTGAACCTGGATGCAAACTTGGTATGATCACTGCAAAGAACCTGAATGGACGTAGATATAAAATGAATGTGCATCTGCTTTCGTCTGACTACTCACTGGCAAACACTGCAGTCCAGTTTTGAACCGATCCTAATTATGGATAAAAAAAAAAAACAGACCGAAGAAACACCCATGTGAAAGTAAACCTTTCCTGAAAGGAAAACAGGGAGCTTCCATTGTTTTTTGCCAGTTATTGCCAGCTCTCTGGCTTTAGTATTTTCTGAGTCACTGACCTAGAATAAGCATACATGTCACAAAACCAAAACCCTGCATGCTTCTTCTGGGTCAGCAAGTGAAAGTATTGAAGAAAGATAGCATAACACAGGGGTAGGCAACCTTAGAGAAGTGGCGATCTACCCGAGCAACATTGGCGAAGTCAAATGGTCACCGGACACAGTGGCTAACACCAGAAAGCAGTGCGGGAAATGAGTGTTCTATGTGCATTTCTTACAGCGCATTCAACACACACTGCATTTGCAATCTGCTGCAGGTGCACTCCTGTCACTGTAGCCTCCCTAGCGGTCTGATTATGTCAGTATTTCTGTGCTCAAAGCAGTACATTTTTTTGCATGGAAATATGCATTTTTTTTTTTATTGTAGGCGTGTAATTTTTAGGAATAACTCACTGAAATCTGTCCGAACAAGAGTCTAGTAAACATCCCTGGTATGTTAAAATTTGAAACACAAAATCATAAATTACAATATAATAATCAAAAAATACTATAATAATAAATTTAATTCAATAATATAATCAATCCAAAAACACTGAAATTTGAAATAGAGCACCAAGTTCGCATATTGCTGAGCAAAGTCGCAAAATTGTTTTCAGTGTCTGACGACGAATTTCCCCACGAATCATTATCACTCAATTCTGCAAGTAGTTCTAATTTACTATCGCTGTTCTCTAGCCGGTCTAAAACCGCTTTTGACCTAAAGCGACGCTTTTTGGACGCCATGGACATTTCTCAGTTTCCAGGCAGAAAGAACAGTAATAATGCAGGCAGGGCACAGGACAAAGCACTCAAGACAAAATGTATGTGAAATGGTTTGATACAGTAATGTTTTACTATGTGATTTTAGTGTATTTAGTGAATGTCACTTTTTCACATTTTTAAATTTCCCGCCGTTCCGTCCCTGTATGTCCTGAAGTCGCAGGGAACGGAACCCAGAAGACAGATGCCGGCATTGGCAGAAGGACATTGCCGGGGACACTGCAGGGGGGACATCGTGGGAGTGCAAAACAAGGTAAGTGAAAAGAGATCCCGAAGCAGCGCTGCAAGGTATTCCCGACTGTAGCTCGGGGTTACCGCTTGTGGAGCTGAAACTTTACCCCAAGCTACACTCGGGAATACCACCATGAGGTTAAACAGGCGCTACTGCCTAGAGACCAAAACTCACTTAAGTGAATGGGGCCACTCTGTAATCATCCCACAGCTGCGTGCAATGCACCCAGCTGCAGCATGGCTGTGTGGGGTCCAAGGAATTAAAAAGTGGTTGTAAAAGCTTTTTTTTTGCCATAATGCATTCATTTAAAAACCTTCCCCTGCAGCCCCCACTAAATACCTTAGCTTGATCTCGGTGCAGCTCTGTGCACGTCTGCAGAAGCTCCCCTCCCATTTCCCAGCTCTCACAGGCTTAACTAAGAGCAGCGGGAGCCATTGGCTCCTGTGGCTGTCAGTCAAAACCAGTGAGCAAAGTGCGGGGGTGGGGCCGCGCTGTGTGTCTGAATATACCGAACAGCTCGGCTCAGGAGCGAGCCAGCAGAAGTGCCCACCATAGGAAGCGGCTTCCTATGTTGAGCACTCAGCCAGGGGAGACCAGAACTGCCGGCGGGGCCTGAGAAAAGGAGTATCGAAGCTGCTCTGTGCAAAACCATTGGTAATTTTAATTTAGGGAATCTTCACAATCACTTTAAAAGCAGGTACTAAGGAGCTGCTGCTTTAACCCCTTGGTCACTGTACTGTACAAAGTTGCAGGGCGCTAGCAGAGCAGCCACATTCACTTGAATAGGACTTGCTTGGCGGCCGCAACAACATGTATTGAAATGTACTGAGCGACATGCACTGACCTGAACAAAATAGAGGATAACAGAGTCCACCACAAACCAGCACTCTTCTCGGTTTCTGTCCCTTGCAGCTGCTTCTGCTATCACTGCTCCATTCCTACTGAGGCAGGGATACAGGGAGGTGGAGTGCAGTTTATATCACACCCACATCCACTAGAGAAGCAGTGTTGGCAAAAGTAGCCGTCTGTTCATTCTGCCCGCACCAGCCTTACTCATGTTGAAATAAAAAAAAAAAAAAAAAAAAAAGTCCCACTTGAACACACTGAAATTGCTCTTGCACCTCTGCAATCTCCTGTGCCTACTTTCATTAATCTGAATGATCTTAGTAAACTAAGAATCCCACACATTATTTCCTTTTAATACCTTGAATTCTGTAACACGATTTACTATGCCCTGTCATTATGCACTACTGTATCACACGTTCACAGAACCTGCCTTCTGAATGACAGAGATGCTGAGGGGAGGTATTTCAGAGGGTCGACTCAGTACAGGAACCACTTCTTGAATGCAGCAGGGTACCACGATATGTAGTCCTTAGAAATCAAAAGCAAACAGCAGGAGAAGCTACAAAGCATGCAGGAAATCTACGAAGTTGTGGAAAGGGATGGGAAAAATGTATGCTGTGACCATAGAACTTTTTCCTGGTTACCTAAAGAAGCTGTGATATGCACCCGTCAAGTGTCCAACTTTGCCCTCCCTTTCCACCTAGCTCCTCCATTCATAGAAGCAGTACTATGAATGATCTGTAATCTATGAATGGAAGACAGACAAATGAATAAACAGGTTCCCCCCTCCATTCAATGATCATATTTCATTCGTAGACACTGTAGTACAGCTTCTATGAGAATAGAACAACACTCAGCAACCTCACACACACAAAGCCGGACTGCTGGTCTTTTGTCATAAATTAAGAGTATGGTCAACTTCATTCTTCATTATGGCATTTCAATTCATGCAGAGGCTGTAACTGGTTATTTGGATTCAAAGAAAATACATGTAAAAAAAACTGTTTCAGAGGTGCCTACAAGCAGGAGAAGATCTGCTCCACCTGACCATATTACACCCAGGAGAATGTTTATAGACCCTTTACCCATTTCTCAACATCTCTCAGCCCAGCCTGACTGAAAATTCTTGAAGGAGATCTGGCGAAAGGTGGGGATCTATTTTTGCATTCATTTGCTGATTACCCCCCTGCTCACACATTCACGAAATACTGGTCCTCAGACCCCAGAGGTATTTAGCTAATATCTACCCATAACCGTCGGGATCTAACCACATGGAAAAAGGATCTGCGTGTTCTCAAATAGTTTTCCCTACCAGCCACTCCATTTGTGATTATCTCTGGTTAGCACCACCTCGATATTACACAATGTGATGCCAGATGACCAGCAATAGTCTCCACCAATCATATTCTAGTCTGTGTCTGATAAGGTCATCTGCTGTGGTGGCTTGTGCCCTATACATGTGAGATCAATTTGGCAAACCATTCTAGCTAGGCTATAAAGTGTCACATGTTAATCATCATTACAACATATAGCGCCTATGTAGTCAGATATTTGTACACCTGAATGTATAATGATTTTTTTTTACCTGTTCCATCTCAAATGAATACACAATAAAACCTATGTAGTTTACATAGGTTTTACCTTCCTTGCAGCCTGTTAATTAACATGATCACAACCGTGTACGTGTTTTCTCACGGCTGTTAGCATGCATAATCCATGTACTGGGCACCTATTTGTTATTAATCACCTACCAGCTTTGTTTATACTATATATACATGACATCACCTATTGCTAGGATTTCCTTGGCAACCGTTACCCTTTTTTCAATGCTGATGCATTAAGCCCCGCAGAGAAGCTAACACACATTAAACCCCACACACTTACAAAACCTAATGCATCAAATGATTTTTTTCTAATCACTGTGGATCGGCCAATCTTTTTATCACACAAATAAATCAGGTGGAATGGTTTCTATGGGAATATTTACCATAGATTTCAGAGGCTAGAAAGAAACACCCTGCGCTTGGGAAATTCATACAGATGTATCACTGAGAATACTGATCAGACACAGTTACAACTGGTATGATTAGAGAGAACAATGCATTGTTTCAAAGACAAAAATCGTTGAGAAGTTAGTACTGTTCAATGGTTAGCATTACTTTACCGTGCTCCGGGGCACCAATTTAAGGGCTCGTTCACAAATGCATCAATGCCATATGCTTAAATGACACTTATTCAGCATTTTTAAAGCCTAATAACCACCCTTCAATGCCTTAAATGATTACAATGAGCACAGCACAGTACACACAGGAGAGGTACAATTGTGTTGGGTTAAAAATTAAGTTGTTCTTGACCATGCTATAGCCAAAAGATGGCTACAGCGTGGCCTTCTAGTTCTGTTAGCATGGACGTCCTCCCGAGAACGCACTCCCCATGCGCCCCCTGAGGCGCACAACCAGGAGAGCCTGTGATTGCTGTGTCCCATGGACACAGCACATCACAGATTGAGGTAAAGGGTAAATGATCAGCATGTCTAATGACACATGATCACTATATGTAAACACTGCAGGTCATCTGGGGGTTGACAGCTCTACTTCCCTCACACAGAGACCAGTGAGGGAAGGAGCCATCTGTGCCATCACAGTGAATTTAATGTATTGTGCCCAGTGTCACACAGTGCCCATCACTGCTGGCTTATCAGTGCTGCCTCATCAGTGCCAACGATCAAAAAATGTGTGCAGAAGTGAGCGCTCTCTAATCAGCAGCTGAAACACTCAATAAATGCAAGCAATATAAAACCTTCTCAGAAACATATAAATAAGTGCAGCGCTAAAAGTAGGTATAAAATTATCCATCCATAAATATGTAATCAATAGAATTAAGTCACATAAAATAATTTAAAGTATATAAATAATGGCGACAGTCTGTGCAGATAAAGGTGCGATATCACAGTAAAATCCAGTGGCACTGCTTCACTGATAGAAGTCACAAGACTGCTATACTGCTGATGAGAAAAGCTATCTATTCACAGAGCCCATCTGATCCAGCCATCTAGTGAAGTCCAGAGAAGGAAGTCCCTGTAAACAGGCACCAGCACCCATCCATTCCTTAAAGGGACCTCTGGCCAGTTGGATCCTTTTGCATTCCCGTGTGTCCCTGACTACACCACCTCAAGGGAGGATTATTCTCAGACCCAGACCAGATCCGTTAAAGGAGATCTCTACTGATACATCTAATGCGTATTTTAATTACGCATCTGGTGAGTGCGTAATTTTACCACACCATTTGGAGCACCGCCACTGGATTTTACTGTGATGTTGCAACTTTATCTGCACAGACTGTCACCATTATTTATATACCCTAAATTATTTTATGTGATTTAATTCTATTGATTACCTATTTATGGACGGATTATTTTATACCTACTTTTACCGCTGCACTTATTTATAGTGCCAACTATCAGTTCTGCCTCATCAGTGCACTTTAGTGCAGGACTGTCTCATCAGTGCCCATTAGTGCTGCTTATTAATGCTGCCTCTTCATGGAGCCTCATCAGCGCCCATCAGTATAGCTGAGCAGTGCCACCCCATTTGTGCAGCCCCAACTGAGCAGCTTCATCCGTGCATATCAGTGCCCACTATAAGTGCTCCCTCATCAGTACTGCTCATCAGTGCCAACTATCAGGGCTGCCTCTTCAGTGGAGCCTCATCAGCATCCAATCAGTGCCGCCCCATCTGTGCATATCAGTGCCCATAAGTGCAGCCTGATCAGTGCCCATTAGCACCCTTCAGTGCAGCCACATCTCACCCAGTATCCCCATCACAGCAGTGTGTAACCACAGTCCACAGTCACCAGTATGGCTAAAAATCATTTACCTGTAAGGAGGCATTTCAAATTCTATCTCTGACTGATAAGAGCAGCTGGGATATCTCTGTGCCAGATTCTGATTACGAGCCAGTGCCAAGTAGTGGAACTGTAACGGAATCAGGAGGAAGAAAGTTTGCCCTACTAACGAAGGCATTCTTGTGAAGAGCAGGCTACCACCAGTAGTGCAGTGGCATCCACTAGAAGTGCAGTGGCATCCACCAGGAACGAAGTACCTCAGCAAGAAAGTCCAGGGACTAGTGGGGTGTCATGTAAGCCCCAAAGGGTTAGGGCTTATGCCAGTCTACCAGATGCCCTTGCAAACCCTCTATGGCTTCTGCCTGAATCAGGAGCAGCTAATATTCCCTTTTGCCAGCCAGCCTGGAGTTCAGACCACACACAGAAAATTGTGCACCTACAGATTTTTTCAATTTAGTTTTCACAGATGAATTATTACATTTGATTGTGGCCCAGTGTAACCTCTACACCCAACAATTTATAGCCAACAATCCAACTTCCAGTTATTCCCATCCCCATAAATGGAAACCGGTAACAGTGGAGGAGTTCAAGATCTTTTTGGGCCTCACGTTAAATATGGGACTGACAAAAAAAAAAAAAGTCCACTTATATTGGTCAACCCACCCACTTCACCACATGCCCATTCACTCGTCAGTTACGCGAAGAACACGATGTCTGATGATCATGCAGTTCCTTCACTTTAGAGATAACACCCAGTGCCCCAAACAAAATGACCCCGCATATGATAAGCTGTATAAAATTCAGCCCCTTCTTAATTTTTTCTGAAAAATTTGCCCAATTATATATCCCAGACAAAAACATCTGTGTGGATGAATCACTTGTTCACTTTAATGACAGGCTGAGCTTCAAGCAGTTCATCCCCAGCAAAAGGGCCCGATATGGGGTGAAAGTGTACAAGTTGTGTGAGAGAGCCACAGGGTACTTGTATTCATTCTGTGTGTATGAAGGAAAGGACACCCAGCTGCATCCCCCTCAATGTCCCGATTGTATTGGAACATCATTTGGAAACTTGTATTCCCCCTCTTCAATAAAGGTTACCATCTGTATGTGGATAATTATTATACAAGCTTGCCCCTTTTCCACAACCTCTACCGGAATCAAACACTAGCTTACGGCACCGTGAGAGCTAGTAGGAAGGGCTTCCCACAAGGGCTGGTGAATACAAGATTGCAAAGAGGGGAGTCGGTGTTTCTGAGGAATGAAGAAGTATTGGCTATGAAGTGGAGGGACAAACGTGATGTATATTTAATTTCCTCAATTAACAAGGACACCTTTGTGCAAATCGACAGAAGGAATGGCCCAGTCCAGAAGCCCAAATACATACATGGGTACAGTAAGTTCATGGGGGAGTTGATCTTAACAACCAGATGATCCAGCCCTACCTTGCAACACGTAAAACACACCATTGGTACAAAAAAGACTCAATTTATTTTCAATTTGGCTGTTTATAATTCTTGTGTAATTTACTGTAAGTCCACTGAAAGACCTGAAACCTTTCTGAAATACCAGAGGATATTATCAATGCCCTTTTGTACCAAGAAGGCCCACCAGAAATCATTCACTCAGATGCAGTGAGCAGACTCCATGAACGCCATTTTCCCAATAAAGTCCCTCCCAGAGAAACAGGCCAAAAACATAAAAAAAAAAAAAAAAAGTCGGGTGTGCTTCAGAACTAGTCGAGACACCATTTATTATTGTTAGAGAAGCAACCGAAATTTTGATGGCCGAAACGTTTTGGACAAAAACACCCCTTTCAGCCATCGGCTGATATGAAAAAAAAAGCACCGATACAGGTGTCAGAAAAACCCTGCCCCCCACCCACCGCCCAGTGGTTTTCAGCCTTACTTGAAAAATCATCGAACGATCCCGGCGCTGGGCATAGAGATTAGTGAAGGAAAGGTGGCCTCCACTCATCTCTATGCCCTTGGAGGACCGGAGCGATGACACTTCAGGTTCCAGTTTTTTTTTTTTTGTTTTTTTTTTTAAACACTAGATCATTGCTTTTTTTGATCTAATGCTTTACATTGCAGAACAGAGATGTGAGGTCTTACTGACCCCATATCTCTCCATAAAGAGGACCTGTCACTAATTATTTCTATCACAAGGGATGCATACATTCCTTGTAATAAGAATAAAAGTGATTCCAATTTTTTTTTTTAAAAGGGACAGTGCAAAAAAAACAAAAAAACATTAAACAAATTTTTTTTTTTTTTTTAAGTTTAAAGTGCCCTGTCCCCCCATGCTCGCACATAGTGGTTAACGCATACGTAGGCCATGCTCACATATGTAAACGATGTTCAAACTACACACGTGAGGTATCGCCATGAACGTCAGAGCAAGAGCAATAATTCTCGCACTAGACCTCCTCTGTAACTTTACACTACTAACCTGTAGAAATTTTTAAAGCATCACCTATGGAGATTTTTTAAGTACCGCAGTTTCACACCGTTCCACGAGCGTGCACACTTTTAAAGTGTGACATGTTGGGTAGCCATTTACTCGCCGTAACATCCTTTCATATTTTACAAAAAAACTGGGGTATATATTGTGGGGTTTTTTTTTCTTAATCAAAGTGTATTTTTTTCCAAAAAATATATATTTGTTTTTAAAAACTGCGCATTTCGGTTTTCAGCCAAGTGCATTTTGAATTTGTGTTTTCGTCACCAGAATTTTTATTTCGGTGCACCACTAATTATTGTCCTCAGTGTCCTTCCCAACCAGGCCTCTGCATAGGGGAATGTTTCTGATGTTACCATACTTGTCTGCAATATTAGAAAATTCCTGCCTTTTCCCATCTGACCATTTGCCTTCACACTCCTCATGCCACTGCCTGCTCCTGAACTGACCCTGGCCTGTTATTTGACCACGCCTCTGCCTGCCACCTAAACTGACCACACATCTGCTTGCTTTGGAACTGACCCTGGCCTGTTTATTGACTATGCCTCTGCTTGCCGCCTTAACTATCAACCATGATTCTGCCTTCCACCTGAACTGACCTCGGTCTGTTAATTGACCACTCTTTTGCCTGCCGCTTGGACTGATCTTTTGTCCTGCTACTGTAGTAGTAGTGGGATTCAAGATAACACAGGGGGTCTTGCATATGTTTTTGGTTTTCTCCAGGTTATGTAATTCTCGGATAAAGGTCTGCAGAACAGAGGATTCGAAGAGATTTGGGTGGGAAGAAGCCTCTACCCCTGTGCCCAGGTCCTACCTTACCGAGGCCTTAAGCCTGATATTTCTGCCAGCTGCCAACTAACCCTGGCCTGCTAATTGATCATGTCTCTGCCTGAACTGACCACACCCCTGCCTGCTACCTGTACTGACTATGGACCATGTTCCTGCCTACTGCCAGTACCAATACTTTGGCTGTGCTGACCATTTTTCTGGATGCTGCCTGGACAATTTGTTTGGTTGTTGCTGACCACATCTGTCTGCTGCCTGGACCAATGCTTTGGCTGTTGCTGATCACATATCTGCCTTCTGCCTGGACCAATGCTTTAGCTGTATTATCAATATCTCTGCCTGCTGTCTGTGCTGACTATGGAAAGTATTCCTGCCTGCTGCCTTGACAACGGAACTAAAACCACAGGTAACCTTTTGTTTACCCTTTGCTCAGCTGAATGTGGTCATTTTTTGAGTCCTGGTGCTCTAGGGCCTTCACAAATGTGATAGGTAGTCAGGAAAGTAGATGTACAATTTATGCCCCTTTTATGCGCCTAGAATGCCCGATGGTGCTACTTGGATGCTGGGTCCCTCTATGTGGCCAGGCTGTGGAAAAGTCTCACATATGTGGTATCGTCATACTTAGGAGGAGTAGCAGAAGGTATTTTGGGGTGTAATTCTTGGTATGCACATTCTGTGTGTTAGAAATATCTTATAAATGGACAACTTTATGTGGAAAAAAAAATATGTTTTCATTTTCTTTCCACATTTTCCATAAACTTTTGAAAAAAAAATGACATGTTCAAATTACTTATTATGCCTCCTAGAATATACGTTGAGATGTTTGCTTTCCAAAATGTGGTCATTTTGTGGGGAATTCCAATGTTCTGGTGCTTCAGGCCCTCAAAAATGTGTTAGGTAGTCAGGAAAACAGATGTGTAATTTATGCCCATTACTATGTCCCTAGAACACCTGATGGTGCTACGTGGATGTTGGGCCCCTCTATGTGGCCAGGCTGTCAAGAAGTCTCACACATGTGGTATTGCCATACTCAGGAAAAGTAGCAGAATGTATTTTGGGGTGCAATTGCAAGTATGCCTATGCCGTGAGTGAGAAATAACTTAATACGACAATTGTGTGTAAAAAAATAAACACATTTCTTTTTTTTCTTTCTTTCTTTGTACTTTCCTGGTAAGTTAGGGCTTCAAGAAATAATATAGACCATCAGTACATCAGGTGTGATCAATTTACATTGATTGGTACCACAGCTTGTAGACTCTATGACTTTCACACAGACTACATAATATGCACTGATTTGGGTTATTTTTACCAAAGAAATGTAGCAGTATAAATTTTGGCCTAAATTTCTGCATAAAAATTAATTATTTGCAAAACGTAAAAATAGAAACGATGAAAACGCATTTTTTTTCTTCAAAAATGTTGGGGTTTTTTAATATCTAAAAAAAATAAAACCAGTGGTAAATAAATACCACCAAAAGAAAGCTCTATTTGTGTGAAAACTGTGTGTGGGTACAGTGTGGCATGACTAAGTAATCGTCATTTAAAGTGCGAGAGCACTGAAAGCTAAAAATTGGCCTGGGCAGGAAGGGGGTATAAGTGCCCTGTATTGAAGTGGTTAAGCAGCATGTGCCTTTCATGAGACAGCAATGCTTGTTAGCTGCCTCCATTGATTTCAAAAGGTAATGCTCTGTAACTGCATCTTAACAGCACCTAGAGAATTCATGGCATTTTAGTGAAGTTTTTAAAAAGTATTAGCTGGGCATTGGGGGAAAAGCAATGGAGGTTCTTGTATCTCAGAATTCACTGGGAAATATTAGAGAATTAGGGCAGGGCAGCTCTAGCCACTTCCTGCTTGTAGAGAGAAGCTGTGTGGTAACACCATTTTCTTCTGCGTGTGGACAAAAACATTAATCCAGCCAACAATACTGACAGCGCCAGGTAGGAACATTATTGCCAGTGGCAAAGCTTTTGTTTCAGCAAAGTTGAGCTGGACCAAGTGTCAAAGAGATCAAAGTATACGAATCCATCCTGAAGAGAAATCCCAAAAATGTCAGCAATTACACCACAACCTTAACACACCTCAAAGCAAAGCACTTTCTCTACATCACTTCCCACTAGAAAAGCAACATTTTCATGGGCATTTGAGGGGTTGAGGGAGTGGAGGCCGGTGCATCTAGAACAGGTTTCACTCTGAATATGGGTGTAATGTGTTACAAAAGGTGAACTTATCCTTTAAAGTGGTTCTAAAGCCAAAACGTTTACCTTAATGCATTTCCAAAAAAAAGAAAAAAAAAAAAAACGTTTTATTGATTTCTGTCCTCCCCCTTCCCTGTGTGAAGAGGAAAAAGGGGAAAAGATTTAGCACTGTGCATGGCTGCATCTCTTCTCCCCTCTCAGGACCCCCTCTCTACTCCCCTCCCTTCGTCCCCTCTCACAGGACTCGGCAGCAGAAGCCAGTGGCTCCTGCTGCCATCAGTCAAATGCAATGAGGAGGAAGCTGGGGGGGGGCAGGGTTCAGCCCCATGGAGTGCCCTCATAGCAAACGGCTTGCTATGGGGCTACATGAAGAAGAGGACAACCCAAGATTGCCTACGGGGGACCCTAGAAGAGGAGTTTCGGGGCTGCTCTGTGCAAAACAACTGCAAAAAGCAGGTGAGTATAGCATGTTTATTATTTTATTAAACATTTATTTACCTTTAGTGTCACTTTAGGTACCTAAACGTTTTAGTCCCGTCTAGTGCAAACCAGGCTGTGCCCGCAGTTTGACTGCTGTGATGCTTGCTGTAGCTTTCTACTTAAAGGAGAAGTAAAGCCAAAGCTTTTTTGGCTGTATTTCTGTGGATCAAAAGAGTGCAGTTCGTTCTGCACTTCTGTGACATGTTGCAGCACGTTTTCAGTGGGCTAAAGCCTGCTGTTGGCTGACGTCACTGAGCTGGTCCAGGCGCTGAAAAGATCCCAACCATATGGTCAGAATCCACCCAGATGCCTGGACCGGCAGCTAGCTCTGCCTCTCAGCATGCTGCCGAAAGCCTAATCCAGCCACTCCGGCCCTCTCCAAAAACCCAGCTCTCCAGTGAGCAAAGGAGGGGCACAGCAGAATGCCAGTGACTGACAGTCAACACTCTCTGGTCAGAGCGGAGGGGACAACAGAGCAATCAACAGTCTTACAGCTGGTGGGGGATCGATGATGCATCCACCTAGGTTAATATAAATATTTATTTTTCTTAAAACCCATACTTCACTCTTGAAGCTGAATTGCACATATAGCACATACATACTTACAAGTTGGATCAATGTAACTATGTAAAAAGTGTTATACCTGTGGGATCCCCTGTGGGAAGCCGTAAATCACTGTAGTTAGCAACATTACCCTCTGGGTCCTGTGCAGAATGGCTGCTCTGCTGTTTACCGAACACAGGAGGCTGCCCAATGAATGCAAAGTTTTCTCTGATTGGACGAGGTGGAAACCAGGATGTCACCCCCCCACTTCCTCGTACAATCAGAAAGCTTTAGATTCACTATGAAAATGCAAAATGTTCTCCGAATGGTGCCCATGCTGAGTGGAAAACCTCCTGTGTTCACTATGCATCAAGATAGCCACTCGACACGAGACCTGGAAGCTAGTGGAGATCACTGTAGTAGCAGTGCCTAGTAAAGTGATTTCCGCCTTCCAAGGGGATCCCACAGGTATGGCACCGTACATAGTTACAGTGGACCAAGCTGGACCAATGTACAGTGGGGCAAAAAAGTATTTAGTCAGCCACCAATTGTGCAAGTTCTCCCACTTAAAAAGATGAGAGGCCTGTAATTGGCATCATAGGTAGACCTCAACTATGAGAGACCAAATGAGAAACAAAAACCCAGACAATCCCATTGGCTGATTTGGAAAGAATTTATTTGTAAATTATGGTGGAAAATAAGTATTTGGTCACCTACAAACAAGATTTCTGGCTCTCACAGACCTGTACCTTCTTCTTTAAGAAGCTCCTCTGTCCTGCACTCATTTCCTGTATCAATGGCACCTGTTTGAACTTGTTATCAGTATAAAAGACACCTGTCCACAACCTCAAACAGTCACACTCCAAACTCCACTATGGTGAAGACCAAAGAGCTGGTGAAGGACACCAGAAACAAAATTGTAGACCTGCACCAGGCTGGGAAGACTGAATCTGCAATAGGCAAGCAGCTTGGTGTGAACAAATCAATTGTGGGAGCAATAATTAGAAAATGGAAGACATACAAGACCACTGATAATCTCCCTCGATCTGGGGCTCCATGCAAGATCTCACCCAGTGGGGTCAAAATGATCACAAGAACGGTGAGCAAAAATCCCAGGACTACACGGGGGGACCTAGTGAATGAACTGCAGAGAGCTGGGACCAACGTAACAAAGGCTACCATCAGTAACACACTACGCCGCCAGGGAGTCAGATCCTGCAGTGCCAGACGTGTCCCCCTGCTTAAGCCAGTACATGTCCGGGCCCGTCTGAAGTTTGCTAGAGAGAATTTGGATGATCCAGAAGAGGATTGGGAGAATGTCATATGGTCAGATGAAACCAAAATAGAACTGTTTGGTAGAAACACAACTCATCGTGTTTGGAGGAGAGAGAATGCTGAGTTGCATCCAAAGAACACCATACCTACTGTGAAGCATTGGGGTGGCAACATCATGCTTTGGGGCTGTTTCTCCGCAAAGGGACCAGGACGACTGATCCATGTACAGAACAGAATGAATGGGGCCATGTATAGTGAGATTTTGAGTGCAAACCTCCTTCCATCAGCAAGGGCATTGAAGATGAAACGTGGCTGGGTCTTCCAACATGACAATGATCCCAAACATACCGCCCGGGCAATGAAGGAGTGGCTTCGTAAGAAGCATTTCAAGGTCCTGGAGTGGCCTAGCCAGTCTCCAGATCTCAACCCCATAGAAAACCTTTGGAGGGAGTTGAAAGTCCGTGTTGCCCAGCGACAGCCCAAAAACATCACTGCTCTAGAGGAGATTTGCATGGAGGAATGGGCCAACATACCAGCAACAGTGTGTGCCAACCTTGTGAAGACTTACAGGAAATGTTTGACCTCTGTCATTGCCAACAAAGGATATATAACAAAGTATTGAGATGAACTTTTGATATTGACCAAATACTTATTTTCCACCATAATTTGAAAATAAATTCTTTCCAAATCAGCCAATGTGATTGTCTGGAATTTTTTTTCCCATTTTGTCTCTCATAGTTGAGGTCTACCTATGATGCCAATTACAGGCCTCTCTCATCTTCTTAAGTGGGAGAACTTGCACAATTGGTGGCTGACTAAATACTTTTTTGCCCCACTGTAACTATGTAAAAATTGCCATACATGAAATTCATCTTATGCCAGGCCTAAACACTGGTAGCGGCATGTTTATAAATGTTTCCTGACATGTGCAATGTTTGCTAGCATAGCTTTATTTCCTACCAAATATTCGATGAAGAGAATGATATGCCCCAAAAGCTTGTATTGTACATTTTTTTTCTTTTTGCTAGCGATGAAAGAGCCATTATTTTTCATGTTTGCAGTCAAATTGGGATGAAATTTACTTTATACATTTGTTACATTGTTACATGTTCTCAATTACATTAAAAAAAAATAAAAAAATAAAAATTGCTGCTTACATTTTCCTTGCTCCTTTTCGAAAGCTCCCATACTGAGGGGGACTGGGGATTTCATGTGTACAATAATTAACCCTGCCTGTACTGTCAGGGATGTTGAATTTATATCGTCCGATGCCTGGGACATGTATATTAGGGCACCGGCTAATTCTTTTTTATTTTATTTTTTTTTTAACACCTTTAGCCCCAGGCAAGCAGCAGGGCTCACCTTTCAGGTGAAAGCATTTGGACTTATTGCTTTCACATAGCCCACTACAGTGCCAGACTCAACCGCCCAACCCCCCCCCCTGCCCCCCCCCCCACGTGTGCGTGAACCCTGTCCTCTGTCTCTCGGGCTCTGCTCCCCTTCCTTCCCTGACCGAATAGTGGCATTATGATGTCGCTTCCAGGTCCCCATTGACAGATTTCCAGGCCATCGAGGCCAGGAAAGAATGTAATGCAGTGTGATGTGCACTGAATTACATTCAATGGAGTACAGGGGAGCCATTCAGAGTCTTTTAGACCCTGGATGTCTCAGTAAAGAGAACCTGTCACCAAAAATCAATCACTTTATGTCCCCTATGAAATTAAAGAAAAAAAAAAAAAAAGCAAAAAAAATAAAAAAAAATTTTTAATTGTAAAAAATTTAAAACAAAAAAAAAAAGTTGTATCCCCT
The DNA here is from genome assembly GCF_062004578.1 of Staurois parvus. Classification (NCBI taxonomy): domain Eukaryota; kingdom Metazoa; phylum Chordata; class Amphibia; order Anura; family Ranidae; genus Staurois; species Staurois parvus. The sequence goes on along the minus strand of NW_028318032.1, from coordinate 1,155,162 downwards.
CAAAAAAAAAAAAAAAAATATCTGGTCAGGATTAATGGTATCCTCGCTACTGAGAAATACAGGCAGATACTTATCCATCATACATACGATCAGGGAGACCTGTGATGGGCCCCAAATTTATTCTGCAGTAAGATATCACCCGAAACATACAGCCAATGCCATTAAGGACTATCTTCAGTGTAAAGAAGCACAAGGAGTACGGTAAGTGATGTTTTGGCCCACACAGAGCCCTGATCTCAGCATGGAGTCGGTCTGAGATTACATGAAAAGACTGAAGGATTTGAGGCACCCTACATCCACAGAAGATCTGTGGTTAATTCTCCAAGATGTCTGGAACAACCTACCTGCCAAGAACCTTCAATAACTGTGTGCAAGTGTAACTAGAAAAACTGATGCTGTTTTGAAAACAAAAGGGTGATCACACCAAATATTGATTTGATTTCTCTTTTGCTCATTTACTTTATTTTTTTTATCAATTAACAAAATGTAAACTAGTAACACTTCTCTTTCTGAAAGCACTCGTGTTTTTTTTCATACCTGCCTATAAAACGTTTTCACAGTAATATATATATATATATATATACATATATATATATATATATATATATATACACATATATATATATATATATATATATATACACATATATATATATATATATATATACACATATATATATATATATATATACATACACACACACACACCTTACATATATATATATACACACACACACACTTTACACACATATATATATATATACATACACACACACACACCTTACATATATATATACACACACACTTTACACACATATATATATATATATACACACATGTGTATATATATATATATATATATATATATATATATATACACATACATACATACACACACACACACACACATATATATATATACACACATACACACACACACACACACACACACAAACCAGCACCTTAAGGCCAGAATACAGTATGCACCTCCTTACCTGCAGTGCACTGTTCAGGAAGCAGCTATTTTGTCCTGGTTCATTAATCAGGCCTTTGCTTGGAGCAATGGATATGGAATTGCGTGGGGTAAACATCTCATGCACCCCTCCTCGACCTGTAGAGAAGTAACTCCTCTTCCAAGACATCCTTGAGAACAATGTAGGAAGATAAGTAAATAAATAAAACCACCCACGTTTCAAGCTCCGATATATGCAAGATCTTCAGTTGAAGAAAAAAGCCTTAGAACAGGTCAGCAGGAACACATAAACAGAGGAATGCTACTTTCAACTCCACCCATTGAGAACGAGCCAAGTGTACAAGTGTTGCTGATGCAAGAATAGGAATACTTTGAAAAGTTTAGGAGACAAAAGACCTGTTCCAATTAAACCACTTTAAAAAAAATTCCAGGGAGATCCAGCATTAGAAAACATAAAAAATACTATAGGTTATTTTATAAGCATTCAAGAATGAGATGCTTCTTGTCCAGCTGAGTTCGAAGTACAAGGACAGATGAGTCTTGATTCCCTCCAGCTCTCTTCTCGGGATGAAGAAGGCAGAAACAAGTGAAAAAAAACCCACACTGCACCAACCCTTCTCACATAACCGGGAGCCCCCCTGTGGCACACAATGGGGGAGTAAAACAGACAATTTCAGCTAAGGCAGGTTGCAGCACAAAATCGTAGGGATCTCTTCTGTGTGTTTTGGATTTTACCAAACCCAGACAGCTCCACTAAGGTTTTTAAACACCGAAGTTCTCTGAGATGCTTATTCTTGCCTTGTTTCTTTATAAATGTAAAATCCCAGGAAGTAAAAAAGATTAATGGGAGTGAGGTTTAAAAAAAAAATTATCCAAAGTGTTTTCTTAATTACTTTGCTGCATTGCTATGTGGTGAGTTGCCAAGGCTGGCCTCGCCTCCCACAGTAAACTGACACATGTGGAGATGACAGGAAAACAGAAAATGACAAGGAAGATTGCGGGAGGATTATATAACCTGTGGGCTGTTTTGGGCAGTGACTCTGGATTGTCACGCCTTTATTATTACTAAACAGAGAGCAGCTGTAGCAAATAATTAAAGGGTTTCCTTTATTCCTGCTGCAACAGGCAAATCCCAATGTGTTTTCATTTCACAGAGTTTGAAGGCTGGTCAAGAGTTACGTGGTCTTGAATATATTCCATGATTCTGTTTCCTACAGGTAAACACATCCCCTCTGAATGCTGGCTGATGTCAAGGCTTTTCATAAGACAAAATAAAGGTTTGTCCTCTGAAGGAGCATCCTCAAAAGGCCAGACACCTGGAAAACAAAAACAAAGAAATTAAGCTTCAAATGCATTTTTTTTTATATTCACACACACAGTACATACACAAAGAAACACAATACCAATTATTTTTCATCAGGGGAGAAGGGCAAGGCAAACGACACTGTGGTCAAACCAGGGGTCAACATTAAATAACTTATCTGCTTTATAGTTAAAACTCTAGTTTTTTTATATAGCCCTTTGACCAGGTGTAGAAAAACCTTTAAACAATAGGATATTTCTATTTTTTTTTTTGCCAAATTCTCTGGTATTTCCTGGATTTTAAAAATTATTCCCCTTTCACAGTTTTTTTGCATGCTTTTTCTACATCTTGTTTGGCAGCACATTCTTGCTTTATCAGTGTTTGAGGCTCATGTACATAGTCTTTTGTGTCTGTGCTGCTTCTAATTTTCAGTAAAAGTCAGTGTGAATGGAAAAGCAGCTATAAGGAGCAACTTAATGTAACTTTTTAAGCCCGTGTACTCAAGCCCATGGGAAGGATATGATTTAAGAGAACCCATTGCTTTTCCCTGCACTAGTTTCCTTTAACCATTTCCATACCGGGCACTTTTACCCCTTCCTGCCCAGGCCATTTTTTAGGTTTCAGCGCTCTCACACTTTGAATGACAATTGCGCGGTCATACAACATTGTACCCAAACTAAAATTTTATTTTCTTCACACAACTAGAGCTTTCTTTTGGTGGTATTTAATCACCGCCGGGGTTTTTATTTTTTGCTAAATTAACAAAAAAAGACAGAAAATCTTGAAAAAAAAAAAACACGTTTTTCTTTGTTTCTGTTATAAAAGTTTACAAATAAATAATTGTTCTTCATGAATTTAGGCCGAGATGTATTCTGCTACATGTCTTTGGTGAAAATAACCCAAATTAGGATGTATTTTTTAGTTTGTAGGAAATTTATAGAGTTCACAAACTATAGTATAGATCTGAATACTGATCAATCCTGAAGTACTGACAGCCAATCTAATTTCTTGAGGTCTAAGAATGTCAGAACAGTACAGATATCCCCCAAATGACCCCTTTTTGCAAAGTAGACCATCCGACGTACTTCATAAGAGGCATGGTGAATTTTTTGAAGTTGTATTTTTTTCATCATAATTTTTCGGAAAATGAAAAAATTAAAAAAATTATTTTCACTATTTCTTTTTTATATACTGTCACCAGTGCAGTACAGCATCATATAACTGGCATGGCAGTGACCAGGGACACTGACTGGTGACAGTATGAAAAAAAAAAAAAAAATTTAATTATTTTTAATTTTTTTTATTACTTTTTTTCTTTTTTTTTTTAAGATTTTTTTTCATATTTTACTATGACCAAAGTAGTACAATGTTACCATAGTAACATTGTACTACTTTGGGGAAGTCATCAATTTTTGTTTTTTTACACAATTTGCTTATAGCAAAGAATTACTTTGCTATAAGCAAGCATTTACCTGAATGACATCGATTCATTCAGGGCTTTTTTTTTTTTGTGCTTTGGCCACAGCTAATCACATGACATGTGCATGTGATCGCCATGACCATTCACAGCTAGACACTAGTATACAATGGATGGCATGAATGAAGTCATCCATTGTATACAACTGTCATGTGACCTGCTGTGATTGGTCACAGCAGGTCACATGGTACCGGCAACGGGGGCTGGTACTCAGATCTGTCATCGGCCATGTCCGAGGTACACAGCCGGTGACAGAACGCGCCGCAGCGCGGCTCTGCAAGCGCGCAAACTGCGCATGCCCGGGTGTCCACCCGGAAATCTAATGCATTTTTCCGGCCGCCAAACGACTATTGGCTGGGCGGCTAATGGTTAAATTGCCAACAAAAAAAAAATGCTATTTACAAAAAGCATTCGACATGAGACTATTTCCCCCCCCCCCCCCAACACCACCAAATAAATAGGATTCATGGGTAATAACATAGCAAGGGTGTGAATTTCATCCTGACAAAGAGCTGCATTTAGAAACGAGGATGATCACCATAAATTGTGTCATGCATAATCTTGTGACTTTGGAGGACACTTTGTGACAAGGTTGCTTCCAAGATGTTGTCTGATGCATTACTTAAAAAGAAGCAGTTCCTCTACAGTCCAGCTTTCATGCACGCAGTATGACAGTGCAGCACTCATGAAAATCTACACTAATACATGCTGACACCATAAATCAAAATCATTCTAACGTTTACTAATACTACACAAAAATTATAACATACAGCATATAAAAGAAATAGGAGTTGGAAAAGAAAGCCCTAAAATTGTATTTTAGTCACTTCACTTTCCACAAATTAATTCTAAAAACAACAGGCAGTAAAAGAGAAGTTCACCTTTAGTAACATGTTACATCCATATTCAGGGTGTAACATGTTATGATCAGACCAGCCCTCGCTTCAACAGCTAGTGGGGGAATTTCACCCCCACCCACCCGTCAAATTTTTAAAAAATGTGGCCGTGCAGGGCTTCGCCTGCCTGGCCGCATCACTCATTCACTGTGTTCTGTGCAGCTGCTGGCTTGAAGTTCTCAGTGAAACTACCACGGCGCTGTGGAGCACCGTGGTAGTTCATTGAGAAGTGACAAGTGGCCTCCACCAGCAGAAGGAAAGGTGTAGAGGTCACTTAAGGCTTTTTATTTCAAGTACACATCCTAAGCTCAGGTAAAAATAGAAATGGAAGAATTTCTTCCATTTAGTTACAGTGCCACCACTACAGCCTACAGAAACTGTAATCAAGGTTAGGTCTTAAAGTTAGTTTCTGTGGTAAATCAAGAATGAAAGCTGCAGATCAAGGATTTCAAGTGGATCTGTGCTTTGACTATGCATGGCTGCAGCCCTCCATGGCAGCTTACACTTTCCCTTTGTGCTCCAAAAAATGAGAGCAAAAAGAAGTTAATCCTTGTTGGAGGTTACACAGGTCTGAGCACACACTCTCCACCCCAAAGTGAGGACGCTGGTGCCTAAGTGGTCAACTGGAAAAAGTAGCAGCACTATCGTGCCAAAAGCAGGGGAGCAAGTCACATGCTCACTTGTACCCAGAACAAACTGGTAATCGCTTCCCTCCTAACATCATAATGAGCAGTGAGAAAGGGATAAAAAGTATATTCGGCTTGCACTGAAGTAGATAATACTTTGCATGGGAAAAGCACAGGTTCACTTTAAAATGTCAGGAATATTAAAGGTCGAAAGTGCCATCAAGAAATTAGTGTTGTGTGTCTTCCATAGGTTTCATGATTTGAAAGCAGGGAATATTCAGCTGAAACATTTGCCATGTTAAAAATACACTGAAATGTTAATGAAATCTGGATTTCCCATTAAAAAGTATGCTAAATCAAGAAGTGCAGTGCAAAATCATATGGGGAAAAATACTAGGGCTGAAACAACTAATTGACATAATCAAATATAATTGATTATACAAATATTTTTCAATTATTTTCATTATCGATTAGTAAGACTGCATACAGAACGCATTATCTGTTTACATATAAGGAAATACCGTGCAGCACACATACAGCTCAGTACACATTCCATACATGTCAGTAAGTGCTTGAGAACTTGTGAATGTGTGAGGAGCAATGCCTCCTGGGCAGAAGAAGGAAGTGATTTAAAAGTGATTCTAATAGGAAAAAGATTTTTTTACCTTGCTATAGGGGCACTCTATACGAAGCTTTGCAGCTTGCTATAGGGGCACTCTATACGAAGCTTTGCAGCTTGCTATAGAGGCACTCTGAAGGCAAGAGGAGCCAGAAGTGCCAGCCAGGTACCCCAGAAGAGGAGGATTGGGGCTGCTCTGTGTAAGACCATTGCACAGAGCAGGTAAATAGAACATGTTTGTTATTTTTAAAAAATGTTAACCACTTGCCCTCCAGAGGATTTATCCCTATTCCTGACCAGGCCATTTGTTGCGTTACGGCGCTGCATTACTTTAACGGACAATTGCGTGGCCATGCAACGCTGCAGCCAAATTAAATTTACGTCCTTTTTTCCCATCACTTGAGCTTTCTTTCGGTGGTATTTGATTGCCTGTGTGTTTTGAGGGAAAAAAAAATATTTTTTACTTTTTGCTATTAAAAATGTCTGGTAAATTTTTTTTAAAAAAAATCAAATTTAGGCCAAAATGTATTCGGTTACATGTCTTTGCTAAAAATAAATCCCAATACGTGTAATTAATTGGTTTACGTGAAAGTTATAGCGTTTACAAATGGCGGTACAGATACTGGGATTTTTTATTTTTACTAGTAATGGCAGAGTTCAACGACTTATAGCAGGATTGCGGCGGGGGCGGGCATTCTAACCTGGTGTCATTGACATCCCCAATGACACCAATACAGTGATCAGTGCTCAAAAAAAAAAAAAAAAAGCTGTACTAATGACACTTGGCAGAAAGGGGTTAACGTGAGGGCAATCAAAGGGTTAACTGTGTATGGTTTTACTATAAGCTGTGTCCGTTTGCTTTACTATAAGCACACTGCTTTGCATGACTGTGCTGAGCACAGCATGCAAAGCACTGTGCCCCAGCTGACAGGGAGGAGAACTGTTTTGTTTACAAATAGCTCTCCTGCCGGCGGAGATGCTCGGCAATCACCGGGCACTGGCAAGTAATCACCAGCTGGGACCCGATGATTGAGAGCCGTGAATGGCGGCACGGGTAGGGTGCAAGCACGCCCCCTTCCCGGAAATACAAAGTCACACATACATATATATATATATATATATATATATATATATATATATATATATATATATATGTGATTGTGCGCACCCGTGCAGCTCTGTAGCAGTATTTCTGCTATAGGGCGGTCAGGAAGTGGTTAAAAATCCAACATACAATCACTTTAGGGGCTCTGTGCTGGGAAGATCATCATCTGAACCAAGAGAAGCTGGAGGAAATACAACGTGCGTTCATGTCAAACTGGAAATTTTAATATTAAGCATACATGTGGAACTATCTTGGTCAGAAAAAAAGGGACTTTATATGTACCTCACAAAGGGATAAATATATAACACAAACCAATAAAAAATATATATTTTTTAATCCATCCAGTTAAAATAGACATTTTACATAAAAACAATAAATATCACGGTCCAGCACCAGCATAAGTTTGTGATAAATAAGTGTATAGGATCAACGCGTTTCGCTGCATTTGCTTTCTCAGGATCCACGCTTGAGATGCAACACTAAAGCATATCAGATCGCCTAGCACAAAGAGTGAAACAGTATACATCCTTCCTTTTGGGGTAGAAAAGGATCACATTACCCAAAAACGGAACCAAATGGGGGATATTAAGCAAAGAGCAGGATCAAACTCTGATCTGGCTCTACACGAGGGAGAGCAGGGATCAGCTTGTAATTAGGTACATAACAAGCCATGCTGTTTCCCATACGGCTCCTATCCTAGATCCAATTACACACTGCTCATATACCAATGACTGTCCAAAACGCACTCCCACAATGTTATCCACAAGTATAAGATCAGCCAAACCAATAGCTGTAACTGCCGAAACTTCATAGACCATCAACCCTCTTTGGCAAAGAGGGAGACTCCTTCCCCCTCCACAGAATCATTAGCCTCTGACACCTATCTTAGTGGTCATCTACTCAAAAGTACTATACTGCTTTGCTCTTTCACCAATCAGATTTTATGCACATGTGCATTTGTCTTTGATTTCTTGCTACGCACCGAAGTAGCAACAATTATAAACTTGTATGAACAGTCATTTCAAACCAAGTGGTCACAATAAACATCTCTCTTATTCATTAATCTTTTAATACATCCTTATGCAATATTATTTGGATGGCATGCCATTTTTTTTTCTGTAAGTCAATTACGGCTAACTCTTAAAAAGGTCAATACTAGGGCACATACATCCCTAAACAAAGAAAACAGGGCCTCCATTGTCAAGGGTCACAGATGGCACAAGCAAAACACTAACCACTGGCTTCTTAAGAGCAGCTCACACTTCGTATACCAGAAAATGACATATAAAGACATTTCATCTACTTGCTTATAAGAGACTACGGCGCAGTTATGTTCTCCTCATTAACAGCAGAGAATCCTATTAACCCTGGCATAAAAGGAGGCCAAAAGTGGATGGTAAATAGAGGTCCGTTTGCTTGCAGATCTTAGTGGAAGCCATCTTCCACTAAAACGAGTATCTGATTATGGTCCCAAAACAAAATTACAGGGACAATAATCAAGACATGGTTAAGAAAAAAAAAAAAAACCCATAACTACTGGCCAGTGGGTGCATTCAGCTCACAATCTTACAGATAGATGTTAAATTACTCACATATATGATATAACCACTGCCCAGTTTTCTTTTGCCACATCAATTAATGACATCTACAGGTAGCTACTCGGACAGCCCCAGCATCAGGAGAGAAAAAGAAAAATCTGCAAATGCAATATTTCTGGTCTATGTGCATAATCTATATATGAGCCCTACGGTCTGTCAGCAAGTTGCATTTGGGTGCCTTTCAGAATAAATGGGACCCCCTTTGTACCAACACCCATTTACACCCTAACACCGAATAGGCTGAAACGCACACAAAACAATGGTAAGCCGAATGAAATTCCTGCGCAAGGCGCAGGACACCATGCATTGTTCAACACTGTGCAGTGTTGCATTGTGAGTTTTGGTGGTGTGCTGTGGTGCAATTTACAATAAATGGCACTGTAGCGACGCACCTAACGTACATTCCACCACGTTCTCTCAAAGCAGTGGTGTGAATGCCCCCCCAACCAATGTGCTCTTTTGGAGCATTAAAAAAATTATACTTATCACTGTAATTTGTGCTGAATCAAATACAGCAAATATGAGAAGCAACTAAAAATGCAAAAATTATCTGTGTTGCCTGTATAAATTTCAGCCAAAATCTGGAGATTACTCATATCAAGTTTTAGACTGGACTTTTAATGCTAGAAAAGAATGAGCTCACCAAACAGCATTTGATGTAAAGTGGTAATAGAAACATGTTTTTGAAAAATTGCTGACAGACAAGATATTTCTGACAGAAGAAACACTGTAGGTCTCTTCTGTAACAAAAGATTCCACCTGCTTGTCAGCCATCATGTACACTGAGCCGCACATGTACAGCTCAGTGTACATTTATGGTCTCCAATCTGTGCCATGGCAATGTGATTCCTTGCGCATGCGTGGAAATTACATAACTGCGTCCCGATCACACAGAGAACCCGGAGAATCCCAGGAACCGCCGTATTGATCACACCGTAGCGCTGGAGCTTGACCGGTAAGTTTGCTGTAATGTGCTAATATGCAGTGCATGCAAGCACATTAGGGAACATACCTGAGGTGGCCCCTAAAAGAAAACCCCCCCCAAAAAAATATTGGATTTTACTACCACTCTAAAACACCCCTTAGTACACATATAATCCTCCCAAAATTTACAAAACTATTTTTCCATTTAAAAAAGTTGCAATACTGATGTATATTTACACTGTTACCACATAGCAGCCAAAAGACGTGAAAATTGCAGTGAAAATGCCTACTAAGCACTATAGAGCTGAGTATACATGGATAGAAATTTGGCTAGTTCAGCAGGGACCAGGCAAATTTGGATCCATGTGTGGCCACTGTGGTTGAATAGAAATCAATCTACTGACTGACTTATGTTCAACCACCCAGTTGAAAAATTTTCCACTGATCATAATCCATTGGTCTTTTCACTGTGTCTCTCTGGTATGGCTCGGCCCTCTTTTCTGTGGAGACTCAATGAATCCCTGCTCACCACTCAGGCTTCTTGCTCCAAGGTTCTTTCGCACATTCAGTTCTATTTTACGGACAATGTGGGTTCTGTATCCTCGGCCGTTTCTCTGTGGGAGGCTCACAAAGCCACCATTAGGGGTCATTTGATTCAAATCACCTCGTCCAGGAAACGGGCCAGAGAGAAGAGGATGTTGGAATTGACCTCGAGATTGGCCGTGGTGGATGCTACTTGGAAAGCCTGCCTGACTACGGCCAATAGGAAAGCTCGAGATGTGGTGGCTGCTGAACTTGACCTTCTCTCCACTACACGAGCTGAGAAGGCCTTACGTTGGGCCGGACATAGGTTTTATACATGCGCCAATAAACCGGGGCCAATGTTGGCCAAGAAACTTAATTTGCTTGGTTGCAAGCATAAACCTGTTCAACTCCGAATGAGGGACGGTGGCCTTACCTCGGACCCTGTGAAGATTACTCATAGATTTGCAGATTTTTTGTCCTCTCTTTACCAAAAACCGAACACCTTTGTCGCTGAACATGCAGATAGCTTTTTTGCTGAGCTACACCTACCCTCTTTATCCGATGCAGCCCGAGATGCCCTGAATGCGGATATCTCTGAATCTGAACTCTACCAAGCCATCAAATGTTTGAAGGCCTCCAAGGCTCCAGGCCCAGATGGGTTTTCTGGGCTCTACTATAAAAAATTTGCCACCGTTCTGGTCCCTCATTTGACGGCCTCTCTCAATTCTTTGACGCAGGGTTCCCAGCTTTCTTTGGAGTCTCTTCAGGCGCATATTACTATGATCCCTAAGAAAACTGAAGACGCCTTTGAACCGCAAGCTTTCAGACCGATCTCGCAGCTAAACGTTGACTTGCGGATTCTGGGAAAGGTTCTGAGCACCCAAATTAATAAGTATCTACTCTCGCTTATTCATCGAGATCAGGTTGGCTTCGTTCCGGGGCGACAAGCTGCTGATAACATCCGTAAAGTCATCCATCTCGTTCATATTTTACATTGCCGCAGGATACCAGGGTTCCTTTTATCCCTAGACATTTATAAAGCGTTCGATTCACTTTCTTGGGAATATTTGACATATACGCTGTCTAGATGGGGGTTTGGCGATGCATTTCTGGCTTGGATCTCGGCTTTATATTCGTCTCCCTCAGCCTCTGTTAAATTACACTCCCTTCCGACCTGGTTGAACGGTTGCAAACACAATATCCCTAACACTGGGCATCCCATTCTCTGGCTTATCTTGGCGTTACACTTACTCCTACTCTGCCTTATTTTTGGCTAATTATCCCTTATTGCGCTGTTACTTCCCTGCTTCATTCTTGGCAGTTTCCTTCTTTATCATGGATTGGCCGGATACATGCTGTCAAGATGACTATCTTGTCGAAGATCCTGTATTTTTTCCGTATTCTCCCTATTCATGTCCCGGCGTCTTTTCTTCGTGTACTACAGAGCCGGATTCTCAGTTTTATTTGGGCTCATAAACATCCCAGAGTGCCTAGAGCCACTCTGTATACTCATAGATTACATGGAGGTTTGGGAGTTCCACACGTTTCTAGATACTATTTGGCGGCTCAGATTTCCCAGTTGTCTATGCTTCATGCCACGACAAATATCCCGTTATGGGTACTCTTAGAATTACCCAACTGTACTCCGCTTTCCTTAACTACATTGCTTTGGCTCCCGCCTAAGTTGCGCCCTCCGGATTTGAGCCCTATCATGCTTCACAGTTTAAGAACCGAGGACTCTGTAAAATATTCAGGTAATTTGATTTCGTCACTTCTACCTCTTTTGCCGATTACACATAATCCTTTATTTCCGCCAGGCCTAGAACATCCCCCTTCTTTCTCTTGGTGGACCTCCCATGGCTTTGTTATTGTACATGATTTTCTGAGCACTCGTACGCTTCCATCTTGGGAGTCTCTTCGAGAATCAAGGGGGGACCCGCCATGGGAATGTTATCGATATTTGCAACTGCGCCACTGGGTCCTATCCCTCCGTCGTGGCTCTACATACCCTTACCGCAAAACGCCCTTTGAACACGCATGTTAGCATTCCCCAGTGTCCCCTGGTCTCATTTCTATAATTTATGCCTTCCTTAACAGTAGGTCTTCCTCACCACCCCTCTCTTATGTCTCCCAATGGGAGCGAGATCTGGGTGTCTCGATTGAGGCGGAGGATTGGCGTAGAGCCTGGGGGATGGTGGCGAAACGTTCATTCAATACAGTCACTCTTGAGGCAGCCTACAAAGTTCTACTGCGTTGGTACTGGGTCCCGGCTCGGACTGCTCACTTTAATCCGACTGGCGGAGATAGGTGTTTAGATTGGTAGGCTTCTGGTCTAGGGTTTTTGGTTTGCTACAAACGCTATTTCATATTACGGTCCGTAGGGATACAAAGGTGGCCCTCCTGCATTTCCCAATTTTGGGTCTGTCTAGGTCTCAGCAGAAATTGGCATCCTACCTATTCATTTCGGCCAAAAGTGCTATTGCTCAAGCTTGGAGAACCCCTTCGGTAGTCTTCCAGGGGGTGAAGACCCGGATGAATGCTATGATGTTCAATGAACAGATGTCTAGCATTCTTCATGATTCTCATCCGAGATTCCTTAAGATTTGGGAACCTTGGATATGTTATTCCTTGCCATCCCTGCCTCCTACTAGTTATGGCCTCCTATAGTCGCTGCCTGTGATAGCCCCGGATCAGTGATCCCTCTAGTTTCCCTTCTTTCATGTTTTCTGATTCCCTTTTGTTTTATTTTATTTTCTTCTAACCTTTTTTCTTTTCTCTTTTCCGATATTATGTTGGATTACTGCTGCTATTTGGTTCAGTTTTTTGCCGTCCCTTCTTGATGTCATTGGACATTTCATTATTTGACTAATACAAGTCAGCAGGATGTGTGTTTATGTGTTATTGTTCTGCTCTGCCCCTGCGAGGGCGTATTTTGAGCTTGTTATATTCTTTAAAACAAAACTTTCCTAATAAAAATATTGAAACAGAAAAATTTTCCACTTGGTCAGCACTGCAGGCTATTGCCGGCAACACCGATCAGTGTATTCTAATGGTAGGAAAGTCTCCCCACTGTCAAATACAATAGCTCAGTGGAAGGATTTCCCCATCCACCTTGAATGTGTGAATTGGGGAATCGGAACAGTTTTTTTTAGTTCAACCCACTGGCTCAACAAATAAAACTAACATACGGCCAGCTGAAGGCTCTGTGCAGACTAGCATTTATTTTTTTAAGCTGAAAAAACCACTGGTGATAGTATTTTTTAGTAGATCAATTAAATAAATAGAATCTTGCGTGCTTCTATGAGCCAAAAAACAAACTGACTTGTAGTGTTCGTGAAAAACACTGTAGCATAAACAGTTTTGTAGACACTATTGCACACAACCCCTATATCATACAAGGCAAAATTATTATTATTATATAGGATTTATATAGCGCCGACAGTTTGCTCTGCGCTTTACATTATGGTGGGAGACAGTACACGAGACAGTACAGTAACAATACAATTCAATACAAGAGGGATTTGAGGGCCCTGCTCCTTGGAGCTTACAATCTAGGAGGGAGGGGATAGTGGTACAAGAGGTAATAACTGTTGGGGATGGAATGGTTGGAAGAGTAGAGGATTCCAGTATTAGTGGAAGGCGGGTCAGGCTTCCCTGAAGAGATAGGTTTTCAGCGTGCACCTAAAAGTGAGCAGAGTAGGCGATAGTCTGATGGATTGGGGTAGGGAGTTCCAGAGGATGGGGGAAGCCCTGGAGAAGTCCTGGGGACGAGCATGGGAGGAGGAGACCAGGGAGCTAGAGAGTAGGAGGTCTTGTGAGGAGCGGAGAGTACGGTTTGGGTGATATTTGGAGACCAGATCGGTGATGTAGTTTGGGGCAGTGTTATGAATGGCTTTATACGTCAGTGTTAGCGTTTTGAAATTTATCCATTGGGCAATTGGAAGCCAGTGGAGAAATTGGCAGAGAGGGGTGGGCAGATACAGAACGGTTAGTAAGGTGGATGAGTCTGGCAGCAGCATTCATGATAGACTGAAGTGGGGATAGCCTGCGGTGAGGTAGGCCAGTGAGGAGGGAGTTACAGTAGTCGAGGCGCGATATAATAAGGGAGTGAATGAGTTGCTTAGTGGTTTCCGAGTTTAGGAACGGTCGTATCTTGGAGATGTTGCGGAGGTGAAGTCTACATGAGTTTGTCAGCGATTGGACCTGGGGCTGAAAGGACAGATTGGAGTCTAGGATGACACCTAGTACCTGGCTTGAGGGGTGGAACTGATGATAGTGTTGTTGGTCATGATAGAGAAGTCAGGGGGGGCGCGGGCTGGGGGAATACTAGGAGCTCCGTTTTGGAAAGATTGAGTTTGAGGAAGTGGAGTGACATCCAATCCAATATGTCACTTAGTAGGCTTGTGATACGAGCGGAGACTGAAGGGGTGAGGTGAGGGTAGAGAGATAGATTTGTGTGACGTCAGCATAGAGAATTGAAGCCATGGGAATTTATCAATTAACAAAGGGAGGACGTGTAGATGGAGAAGAGAAGGGGTCCGAGGACAGAACCTTGAGGGACCCCAACAGAGAGAGGGAGTGAAGAGGAGGTGGCAGCGTTATAGACAACACTGAAGGAGCACTGTGATAGGTAGGAGGAAAGCCAGGAGAGAGCGGAGTCTCTGAGGCCAAGAGTGTAGTTTTTTGAGGAGGAGGGGGTGGTCAACTATGTCAAAAGCCGCAGAGATAATATAGTGAAACCAGTGCAGTGCTACAAACCAAACCCAACCTAAATCCAAGTGTGTTAAGGAAAATGTAATAAATTGAAATAAAAAGTCCAAACATTTCTTCTTTATGGTGCTCCCTTCCTCCTGTGATCACCAAGTGCTTCAAACACAAGAGTGCATAATTCCACCACCAGATGTCTGCTTACCTCCAGCAGCGTGACCACATATAATATTATGTTTGGTCTAACTGCACTTTTGGTCCCACAATGGACACTGGAGATCAACTTGATAGATTGCAGCTGTTAACACTTCATTCAGAATACAACTCTCACCACTAATTCACATCAGAAATAAAAAAAAAACGTCAGTGCGTAAAACTTTAAAACATTTTATTACCAAAATATATATCCAAATGCACACTCACATGTATAAGGTGCCTGACAGCACCAAGTGTATGAATGCCTCTATTATTGCTCCTCAATCTGGAGAAACTGTGCCGTGAGGAGTCAGCTATAATAAAAGTGCAGCAGTGTGCCCTCCGGTATAATCATCCTTCCATATGCAAAATAAACCGCAGGTGGCGCAATGCTCACCGGCTTAGATAGTGCATCCTTCGGTATTACCGAATATGGGTCAGTGTGTACTACCACTGTAGTAAGCGCCAGCTCCGTATTACGTCGTGATGTCATCCAAAGCTCCTTCCAGACGAGTTTCGTCACTTAACTTTCTCAAGGGGAAACACGCCGGGGAGGAGCTTTGGATGGCGTCACCACGCAATACGGAACCGGCAATTACTACAGCGGTAGTGCACACTGACCTATATTTGTTAATACCGGAGGATACACTGCTATCTAAGCCGGTAAAATTACGGCACCTGCGGTTTATGTTATTTCGCATATAGAAGGATGATTATACCAGAGGGCACACTGCTGCACTTTTATTATACAGTAGCTGACTCCTCACGGCATAGTTTCTCCAGATTGGGGAGCAATATTAGAGGAGATAGTACACTTGGTGTGGTCAGGCACCTTATACATGTGAGTGCACATTTGGATATATATTTTGGTAATAAAATGTTTTAAAGTTTTATGCACTGTGTGAAGTTTATTTATGAGGTGAATTGGTGGTGAGAGTTGTATTCTGAACGAAGTGTTAACAGCTGCAATCCATCAAGTTGATCTTCAGTGTCCATTGTGGGACCAAATTTGCAGTTAGACCAAACATAATATTATATGTGGTCACACTGCTGGAGGTAAGCAGACATCTGGTGGTGGAATTATGCACTCTGGTGTTTGAAGCACTTGGTAACCACAGGAGGAAAAGGGCACCATAAGGGCTCGTTCACACTTGACTGTTTTTCCAACTCTTGCCAAACGCCCCTATAGCATTTAACAAACGTTGGTCCAGCGTTTGCAGAGCGTTTTTAACGCTCAGCAAACGCCGCATGTGCGGTTTACCGGCGGATGCCAGGTGTTTGCCAAGCGTTAAAAATGCCCCACAAATGCCTATAATGAAGTTTGAATGGTGTTAACGCTCCGCAAACACCCCGCAACCTCACGGAGCGGCACCATAGACTTGAGAATAGGATGCTTCAACTCCTCCTGACTCGACCAGAGGCGTTCGTTTTGCCGCAACACGACACTAACGCTCCCGTTTGAACAGCACCATGTGCTGAATGTGCAGAATTTCCCAGGCGTTTGGGAAGCGTTTTTACCGTTTGTCTGCCGCTTGCTAACAAGGCTAGTCTGAACGTAGCCTAAAGAAGAAATGTTTGGACTTTTTATTTCAATTTACAAAATTTTCCTTAACACATTTGGATTTAGGTTGGGTTTGGTTTGTAGAGCTGCACTGGTTTCACTATATTGTTTTTTAGTATTTGTTTTGGGGTATTTTTACAGTATATTTTAAAAAAAAAAAGCTAGGAAAAAAAACCTGTTAGGAGCGTTTTAGTAGCATTTAGGAGCATTTAGTGTTTTTTTCTGCTGGAGAAACGCTCCAAAAACTTGTACAAAACTATTTTTTTCTGCTACTAGCCCCTGAAGCTTAAAAAATGCTAATAACCTAAAGTACAGTATTGTGCATGCACACATTGGATAACACTATTTAGCTGCTCAGAGCAGGTAAAAATGCCAATAACAGATTCAACGAGCTTAAAAACAAACAAAAAAAAAAAAACACTATTTTTCATGGAGCCTCAAGGAGGAGAGTAATCTTAGGGTATGGTAATGTTCACAAGTAACAAAGAACAAGCTTACTCAATGCAACTATACAGCACAGCAGATGTGAGTGGATCAGGTAAAGTACAATGCAGTTTAAATGGATCAATATCTGAAAGAGAATAATTCTGATATCACTTCTATTTATGATAATTATGCCAGTAATATGTCATCTCTAACCAGGCTCTAAAAAAAGGATTAGTACTAATGCATATTAGAAGAATGCCCTGTCACATCAGCAAGTTAGATAACGAAGAGGCAGCAGGTGTCTGACCCCAAACACAAAGGGGGCCTTGTGTCTTCATGCAGAGCTTTGTGGAGCGTGGTACACACTGCAGAACTGGCAAACTGTGCTATACAAGCAGAATGTTGTCATCTAAAGCTATGATGTCCGTGTAGAAAAGTGTCATGTTCTAAGTGGAAATCCCAGTTCTAGCATAATGAGGCAACAATTAAGCATGACACAGCCTGGTGTTAAGCAATCCAACAGGTGGTTTCTAAGATCTAAAGGTCTTGTAGATAAAACTGGGTGTAGTTAGCATTTAGCTTGTCTGCTGTTGGTAATGCTTCTCATCACTTATCTGTCAATCTTCAGGAAGCGATGAGGTATTTATTATTACATAACAAAAAAAGAAACTAAACACAGTATCTTGGGTAAACTGGGAATCCTTTGCTGGTGACCTAAATTAGCTAATTACATGACATACAGATCATTTTCAATTCAAAGCTGTTCAATTCATAAATAAAATATTGGTTTTCAATTATTAAAATAATTATTAATGAAAACAAGCATTTATTTCTTGAAAGCCCTATAATCTAGTTAAGACTTATTTAATCTGCACCCATCCAATCCAGTTGGAAACTACAGAAACAAGAAATATTTTTTTAGCTATTTAGATGCTTCCAAACAACAGGTTTTGGGGGGGGGGGGGGATAACCATTTTTATCTTGCGATAAGGCTAGAGCCAGAGGGTAAAGGAATGTTTCAATTATCATAAGGCAGCTATTCTCAACCAGGGTTCCTCCAGAGATTCCCAGGGTTCCCTTGAGCTATTGCTTATTGAACTCCCATTAAATTGTGCCATTGTAGTTCCAGGTCCATCACCACTTGGCAGAACAAGTTGCAATGCACCAAGGAGCTATTTAGCTATCTGTAAGGGTAACTTTGTAACCTCTGCTGTGGGGGAGCATTGATCATCAGTTTAAAGGAGGCATTTTCCCTATGACCCCTGATTGACAAATCTTAGCAGAGGTTCACTGAAACCTGAGTTGCTCTGGGGTAAAAAGATTGATGTTAGGTCTATAGCTACACTATTATACACTGGCATCCCTTTCTGTGCCTATCTACAGAGTCCCACTGCACATAAATTTTTATTTATTTAATTTATTACAGGTACTTGTATAGTGCCATCAATTTACGCAGCGCTTTACATAAATATTGTACATTCACATCAGTCTCTAACCCTCAAGGGGTGTACAATCTAAGATCCCTAACTTACATTTATACATACACATACTGGGGCCAATTTAGACAGGAGCCAATTAACCGACCAGCATGTCATTGGAGTATGGGGGGAAACCGGAATACCCGGAGGAAACCCACGCAGGCACAGGGAGAACATGCAAGCTCCAGGCAGGTGGCGCCGTGGTTGGGATTCGAACCACAACCCTAGTACTAATGGTGCTAACCATTTAGCCACTGTGCTGCCCATATTCATTTATACACATTACAATGGTGTTTCCCTCTAAATTAAGCTGCCCAACAGCTCATTCAATCTGCCTGAATCCTCTGTGGTCCTGCATCTTGGCTGCACAACCACCCGGTCAACTACCCTGTATCATAACTCACAGTGCCTAATTGATTACTTCTACCACTTTGCACTGTGAGCAGAGTGATTGACTCTTGTCACATGGCTGATGACTTTAGGGCCCCAACGTAGCCGGCAAGTAAATATCAACCAAGGTCTATACAAAACTTGTTATCAGGTTTAGCCATTGCATATTGCTTCCATTCAGAAATGGAAACCAAGGCTTGGCCAACCCATCATAGCAACACCCAGTCAATTAAGCCATATTTTCTTGCTACACCTTACACTCTGTTGCTTGCTTGTTGTACGCTTGTGGGGAAGGCTATGGCATATGCTGTTTAAGTCAAGGTACGGTTCTTCTCTATTTGAGCACATTGCTGCAGTATTGTACAGGATTATCATATACTGTGCTGCTATATTTTAAGCATGTTTCTTAAGAAATATATACTTTTATCCCCTATATGGTCTCAAGTCTGCTCTTTATCTTTTGCAAATTTGCAAGATCCACACTGACTAAAGGGGTACAACTTGAGGTGTCAGAGGGGTTGAGGCCTTTTGCAAAGTTGAGGCATGAACAGAGGACCTAACACTACCAGTGACTCCTATGGGGCAGAGCTACACATGTGTATTGTAACTTTTATAAACAGTAAATCCTTCATCATGATTTAAATGTATTTATGTGCATTTTTTAAACCTTAGTTGTACCTGAACAATTGAAAAGTGGTACTAAACCCAGGACCCTGCATTCACTAAATCTGGTCTCCCACAATACAACATGGAAATGCAATTATTTTAGTAAATATAAACTGTTAAATACTTTTCTCCTCAACAGTACATAGCAGTCTTGTGACTTCTATCAGTGTCCAGCAGAGCACTGGTTAAAGCCTGTAGGAGGAATTGTTATTCTCTCCTGATTGTCCTATTAGGTTGCATAACCCCTGATCCTTTGTCTGGGCAGTGGTGATCACATGCACTCTCCCAAGAAAAAAAAAAAGAAAAAAGAAAAAACTAGCAATACACACCAAACTGAGTATGTGCAGCTTGCACCCAAGTCTCTGTTCTATCAGCAGATGGATTGGGGACAGTAGAAGGGAAGGATCAGACATCCTTTTTTACACAATGCGGAGGATTAACCACTTAGGTTTCACAGTGAATATAACAAGCATGCTTTCACTGAAGATACAGACTGATTTTACTGTGGGTTTAGTAACACTTTAAGATTAAAAGCTTACATGTAAACCTAGTATCAGATCACATGGCTACAAAGTGTCAGAAGCTGGCTTTTAAAAGAGAAGTAGTCTACTTGCTTTTACTATTCTCCTGATCAAGACAACCTTAGATTGATGAATGCAAACAAAAAGCTTTACACATACGCAGCCACAGGTTAAGCCAGCCATAGATTGAAATTCGGCTGGTTTAACAGGGCTGATGGTACCCAAGTGGATCCATTGATCAAAGTACAACCAGCCTGACGGATTATTAAAAATTTTTTTTACATGCAATAGCCGCTGTAATGCAAGGCTGGATACAAAAAACAAAAACAAGTCACATACACCACACAGGTACAATTAACCAGCACTCACACCATTATTCTAAGCTTGTGAGAAAAAGACTACCAAGTATAAGGCTGCCCTGGCACATCATGCAGCATTCACTCAGCACCCCAAGAAATAACAGAATCCAACACCAATATTCTTACACTGTCAAAACCTCCACTTTTATTATCACACAACACACAAAAGGATATATCTTATGGTCATCACAATCTGCACAATAACACACTAACAGTAATGTATCACAGCATGAAATAAACATCTTTTGACAGCGTCACAGCATAGAATTAATACATTACCAAAGCTACGGGAAGGAAAAGACCTCATAGAAACCACAGTGCATAGGAGATTGTGGAGAAGCCTGGGTCATGATCAAGACCGATGAGTCCATGCAGCCTTGGCAAAAAGTCTGGTTCGGTGTAATCTGGCAACAATCCTAAAATGGGCGGGCGCCTGGCCCACTCCAGGAAGTGCCAGCAGAAAAACATCGAAAGGTCCCATGAGGTAACAAGAGTCACACCCAGTCACTTTACTGGACAAACAACGTCTTATCTTATACCCCCAATGCTAATGTCACAATCCAGTAAACATTTCTAACTACACAAACAACTTATCGTTTCTTAACTTAAAGATTTCTATATGCGCAAACAAGTTAAACTCACAAACAACTTATCTTCTTTAAGCAGTCTAATGTCTTGTGATTCTAAGTCTGCCTTTAGCCTTAATGTCATTCCCCGTGCTCCTGGCATATGGGCAATGATGCTTTATTGTAAAAAGATTCCGGAGGAAACAAAGGGCCCAAGGCCAGAACATTTATAGGCCTTACAGCTGCTAACCTTAATCATTGTATTCTACCAGCTGGGATGGCTCCCCATACCCCCCAATCCATCCCCTACCAGCAGGGCACAACAGCACTGCAGTAGACATTCCCCCATGACCCCAATCAGAGGGAAAGAAAATCGAATCATCTATGGCAGGGATGTTGGATTCCTATCACCCGACGCCCGGGACATGTAATTCCGGGCGTCGGGCAGGTCGTTTTTTTCCTCCATTAGCCCTGCTGCGAGCAAGCAGTGGGCTCACCTGTCAGTTGAAGCAATTGGCAGCAGCGCTGCCACCAATTGCTTCACACAGTGTCAGCCTCTCTGCGACCCTGGCGTGAGGTTACCTTGGCTCCGCTTGCCCATCTGCAGGCCGAGCTTGCCGTTGGCTAGAGGGGAGGGAGAAGGGTGGACAAGTCCGCTCCCCTCACCTCCTTGTGCTGACCTGGAAGCAGGGGCGGACTGACAACTCATGGGGCAATAGGGGATCATATAGCCCCTGTGTCCTTGCCCAAACTCAAAAAAGCCTATGAAAAAAGGTACCAGGGGCATATCATGGGGCCCCCTACTGACCCAGGGCCCTCGGGCAGTGCCTGAGTTTCCAAATGGTCAGTCCGCCCCTGCTCGGAAGTGACAGTACGATGTCACTTCCGAGTCCCCGATGAGAGATTGCAATACAATCCCCGGGAAAGAATGTAATATGGTGAGATATGTACATTACATTCAATGGAGCATGGGGAGACAAGCAGGGTCTTTTAGACCTTGGATGTCTCAAAGAGAAATCTTCACATAGGGGACTTTGCGATACTCATGTCACATTTTGCCACGCGCACTAGGATGAGAGCAATAATTCTAGCACCAGACCTCCTCCGTACACTATACTGGTGACCTATAAGGAGCTTTAAAAGTGTCAACCTACAGAAAATATAGGGTACAAATTTAATGTTTGACAATTTGGATATCTATTTACTCGGGGCAACCTTATCTTTTATATTTTACAAAAAAGTAGGGTAATTTATTGCTTTTTTTGTGCCCTAAAATTAACTTGCTTGTATTTTTTACTAAAGTTTTGTGGTAAAATCATGCGACATACAAAATTGGAGCTACCACTGTTTTATTCTCTAGGGTCTCTGCTTTCAGAAAATATATAATGTTTGGGGGTTTTATGTAATCTTTAGGCCTAAAATGATTTTTTACACGTGAAAAAAAAAAAAAAATATGTGGTTCATATGTTTTAAACAGACCTTTTCTTTATAAAGTTAACCACAAAAATTTTTATTTTTTCTTGTAGGAAAAAACCAAACATTTTATACCATTCATAACTTTTTTCATAACTATTCAAAAGGAATTTCTCAGCTCCCTTCCCCTCACATACACACAATGGCAACATTGTTAAAGTAGTCAAGATTATTCAGAAGCCAGTTCACAGTCCTTATCTTTGGTTTGACGATATGCTGCCAAATAGCGCTGAGGAAATAAAACAAAAATCGCACAAATTACATAATGTTGTACCATAAGTCACACTGACCGTGTGTAAAGGCATGTTCATTAGTCATTGAGTGATGCAAGATTGACAATAAAAATGAGAAGGGAAAGAGAACCACAGAAAACAAACATTAGTAGTCTCAACTTGTTAGTCATTATTGGGGTTTCACAGCTCTGAAACATCCTAGGTTAAACAGACTTCTTATTTGTCCTAGTCGCTTAGCTTGCATGAGTGCATACGTGCACAATCAGGCTAGTCATTAAACTATTTAAAGTTGAACACCTTGCAGTTATAAAAGATTACTACTTAATCCAGTTATAAATGCATTAGAGTCAAGCTGAAGGGACCTGCCCCCTCCCACGCCAAATGAATAGAAAGGTGGCCCATCACAGTAAAAAGCCAATGGTGCCGTACAGGAGGTGGGAGGGGGTAAGGCTATGGCCATGTTCTACTGGCAAAGTGGCATACCATGCTACTGATTATGTGCTCTATTTCAGTCAATGGCCTTTCCGGCAACTTTTGTTCAGATTCAGTTCGCAACTGAACTCATGGAAATCTGAAAATTCTCCTTTGCAGTGGGGCTGGGCAAGTTGTACAAGGGTTAACTACTCATTTAGTCTAGGAGGACACTAAAAGCAATTTTACTTACCTGATCATCTGCTCCCCTTGCAGATGGCGCTCCCCCCACCATGTTCCAGTGGTGCATTGTCCCTCAGCGTTCTCTAATCCAGTGCAGGACTACGGTCCCTGCAATTGTTCTGGATGTCAAGATGTTAGACCACTGAAACATAGGGTTGCATGGACCAGTGCCCATGCAGAGCCTGCATGGGCAGAGGATAATATAAATAAATCTACTTTTCCAGGCTCCCTAGACTTAAAAGGGATCTTTTTTTTTTTTTTTAGCAAATCATGTCATACTTATCCTTGTGAAATTGTTTTGCACAGAGCAACACCGATCCTCCTATTCTGGCGTCTCCAGCCAGTGCTCCTGGCTCCTCTTCTTTAGCCAGTTCCCCTATATCAAGTCGCTTGCTATGGGGGTACTTGCAAGCTCGAGCCTGAGTCAAGCTTTCTGCATCCACAGACAGAGCCAGGGCAGCTAGTCCCCACCCCCTCTTTACAGAATATGATTGACAGCAGGAGGAACCAATGGCCCCTGCTGCTGCCTCTATGTCCTGCGAGGAGAGAGCCGCTGCTCTTGGGCACAGCAATGGATCAAGATCAGGCTCACAAAGTCCCACTGCAATGGAGAACCTTCAACTATCCTTAGTTCAGCTTAAGGCTAGGTTCACATTTGTGCCGATGTTGGAGTGTATGTAAAGTCGCATACGTTCCCATGCCCACATGCAGCTGCACTAAAAACGCACTGATTTTAAGAAAATGTGCAGGGCTGCCATTAACTCTTAACAGTAATTCATGTGTATGGGCAGCTGTATGCAGCATCTGGAATGCCGGAATTTATGTTGCATGGGCTCAAGACATCCATGTGTAAGAGGTCTTCGGGTTTGCATTGGGATTAAAGTGAGGTTAAAAGGTAGTTATAGAAGAAAAAAGAAAAAAAAAAAAAGAAAAAAAAAAAAAGAAAAAAAAAAAAAAAGGAGGACAGAGAGTCCCTGGAGAGTCGAGGCTCTTGTGCACATCGCTTGATCATGATGGGCTCAGGTAAGTATTGGTGGGGGGGGGGGGGCTGGGAGTGGCTGCTGCGCACAGGTTTTTTACCTTCGTGCACTTTAAACTGAATCTGTGAGCAGTAAAAGAACCAAGAAAAAAAAGTCTATTTTTGTCCACCTGCTGTGCCTAAATATTAGTTACTGAATCAACAGGTCTCAGTAGTTAACCAATAGGAGTAAAAGCACACCACCACTTGGGTATCCTAGCATGCTAGACAAAATAAAAGACCTGGCATGCATGCACCTGGAGAAGACACAGTCACACACACTACCAAGGTCAATGTCAATAGGCTTTGATGGGCAAATGCAACTTGCTTTGGACATTGGTCTGTAGCACTTCTGGAATCATTTAGAAATCATTGCAGTTCACCTGCTTCACCATTCCTATAGAATATGTACGCAAGACAGGCCAAGCCAGTGAATGTTTATGGAACTGGACTGAAGCCTTCTAGCTTGAAGATATACAGTACCAACCAGCCAACCACATTACACTGCAAACTGGGTCAATAAAACCTCTGGTTCTTTCGTTCCTGTGGAACAACTGGCAAGCGCGCCCTACAAAGCTGCTACAGAACTCTCAGTTCACTAGAGGAGACTGAAAACTATCAGGAGGTGTGAAGATTCCATGGCCCTGGGCAGTGTAATTGTTCATCATGGCAGAACTCACCTGGGAGAATCAAAGCTGCTGTGACACTTTTCTGATGTTAATCCCTCTTGTTAATGTACTGCACCAAATTCATGAAACATTTGTGTTACTTCTGGTTCAGGCACAGCCATTTTTATGTGTTACACAATGAATTTGCCAAATTTAAAATAAAATACTGACTTCGCATCTTACAAAAGTGGAGCTAAATAATACAAACTCTCTTTTTCAGATTTCACGAAAGTGTCTTGCGTGCATTCTAAACGTTACGCAGCATTTTCCAAATTCAAGTACCAGACACACACATAAATGGGGCACATTCTGCACCACTTTTAGCACTCATGAGTGACACTTCTGCAAAATCTGTCTGTGCCTCTCTTTTTAAGGGTTCCAGGGACTGTCTCTTCCCATAATTCTCAACAAATTGTTTGCCAACAGTTCCTGTAATGGTCAAAGTGGTTGTAAACCTCAGACATGAAATATGAACAAATCATACAACTTTATAGTGTGTACTTGTCTCAATTAAGAGCAGTGTCATTTCTGTCTGCTGCTTCATTCCTCTACTATCAGCAAGAATAATTTCTGACAAGTTGTCCTGACACCAAAAGAAAAATGGTGACAGGGGAGGGAGCGCCAGCCGATTGGCCACCTCAGCTCTGTTTCTGTGAGTTGTGTGAATGGGAGTGTCTCTTCCCCTCAATCAGCTCTCAGACCTCTCCTTAGTGAGCTCTGCAGTGTAACGTTAGGTTTACGCCCCCTTTTTTCTAAACTCTCAGACAAGCTTTATAAATTCAACACTTTGAACAGATATAGAGAAGAAATGACTGCAGATAGACAGGTACAACTTATGAAGGAGGATTTGTTTCATCTCTTTGTATCACCTAAGGCCAGTCACTTAACTGGGTATATGTAAGGATTTACAGCCACTTCAAGTTATATTTCATTTAGAAAACATGAAAAAAAAGGAGGGGGGGAGGTTGAGCCAAATAATTGTAATGATCCTTAAAAAGGATTTCTGATAAAAGTTTTCTTTTCCCAGATCGTCCCAGGTGTAATCAGGGTGAACATTGTGGCTACTTAAGCTGTTACACTTGAATTATTATTGATTCTCAAGCTATTCAACCATCAAAAGGCCTTTTGTTTGCTTTTCATGCTCACAGAATCATCTGTAAATACTGCTATATGGTCTTTGAAGGGGATCTTTTTTTGGCAGCACATACAGTGGGTGATTAGGTGAAATTTACCTTTCTTTATTACCCACAGGTGTTTGCACATACTGGCAGAATGTTCCAGTATTTTATGCATTGCTGGAATGACAGGCATTCTGAGTAGGCAAACCTTTAGTACTTCCTCACAGTGCTAAAGTTTGGTTGATAAGCTGGAACAATCAGGCCTAATTATGATACATCTGTGGTGGTTGTATAGAGAGTAGGAAGCAACCTGCAAGCGTTTGTAATGTCAAGGGTAGTACAGTCAGAGGAACAGAGACATACAGTAAATTGTGTGTGTCCACAACAATTCATGGTGTGAAACTGCTTATGTGGGATTTACTCCTGCTTTCAACTTTCATGTGTTTACTGGAGAAGAACATTAGCCAAACACGGCTAGATTTAGGTTTAGCTCGCAGGCTGATATTTATATCCTTCCTTAAAAAAAGGAAAAGAGGGAAAGCATACCTGAAAATGAGCTCCTATGAATATAAGCAAGGCACAAAAGGTGCAGGGACACCAAAAGGGTCGGGCAACCACACAAGATGTCCAATTGTAGGGTCTAGACCAGGGGTGGGCAAACTTTTTGACTTGAGGGCCGCAATGGGTTCATATATTGGACCCGGGGGCCGGACCAAGAGTAGATGAATGATGTGTATGTGTCATCTATAGTAAGTATAGTAATATTCCCCCATAGTAAGCATAGTAATTAATCCCCCATATAGTAATTCATCCCCCATATAGTAATTCATCCCCCATAGTAATTCATCCCCCATATAGTAATTCATCCCCCCTATAGTAATTCATTCCCCATATTAAGTCCCCCAAGTCCCCCCGTGTCAATTCACTTACCTTTGCTCCGCGCGTTCCTCTCGCCGTGTTCCCGCGCCGTTCCGGTGTAGCATGAAAATCTGTCTCCTTTGAGGATCTGTCCCCCTCGACGTATCTGCGCATGTGCCAGTTTCAGGCATTAGCAGCCGATCGGCGATCTCCGGCACATGCGCAGATACGTCGAGGGGGACAGATCCTCAAAGGAGACAGATTTTCATGCTACACCGGTCTTCAGGGCGGACTGTGAGAGGAGCCTAGCGGGAGCCTAGCTCCGCGGGCCGGATTAAAAGGTCCGCCGGGCCATATACGGCCCGCGGGCCGTAGTTTGCCCATTGCTGGTCTAGAGATAGAGCTTAAGCAAGAAGACAGAGTATCTAAACTCAAAGTGCTTTTTTTTATTACCCAAAGGATAAACAACCACAAACATAAATAGGTGTATGCTTAACCACTTCCCGTCTGGCTCATGTACATAAACGGCTGGAAGGGAGCCCCGCAGGAGCGGGTGGACGTTCATAAACGTCCTCCCGCATCAATTGCTTGTGCCACTCCCTGGGTCGCTGGAGTGAGGTCCCAATCATGTTATTACTGATTGGCCAATCAGTGATCACATGAATAGTGGTAAGCAAGATGTCACTTGCTGACATTATTGCTTACTACTAGTGAAATCTGAATGATCACAGAGGTCACATGGTAGAAGGCTATTCACAACAGCCTTGTATCATGTGACAAAGCTGTGACCAATCTCAGAGTTCACAGTATTTCTCAATGGCTGCAAGAATGCAGCCAGAGAGAAGGAAAAATTATTGCTTTTACAGCCTTTATGGGTGTAAAAAAAAAAAAAAAAAAAAATATATATATATATATCTCTATCTTCATCACCCCCCATTAGTACAGTGTCACTATGGACACTGTACTGCTAGGGTGACAGTATGTTAAAAAAAAAAGAAAACAAAAATGTAAAAACATTTTTTGAAAAATGATAATTTTTGGTTATAAACTAATTTGGGTTTTTTTTTTTTTTTTTTTTTTTTACTAAAAAGATAACTGAATACATTTTGGCCAAGATTTATGAAGAAAGATTTGCAAAATTTTATAAGAAAAACACTTTTTTCAAAATGTTTGGACTTTCTCATTTATATAGCAAAAAAATAAGAATACCAGTGAATAAATACCACCAAAATAAGTTTTATCTGTCTCAAAAATATGCTAAAAAATTCATATGGGTACAGTGTTGCATGACCACACAATTGTCAAAGTGTGATAACACTGAAAGATGAAAATCAGCCTGGACAGGAAGGGGGTGAAAGTGTCTGGACTTGAAGTGGTTAAACAGACCGCTATTAACTTTGAGATCTGCATACTCCGAAGGGCAACAGGGAAACCATACACAAATACTTGGATGCAACAAGGGCCAAGACACAGCTCTAGAAGTAAAATGTCACAAAACAGGGCCCGGAGCTGAAGACCATATTAGGCTCATTAGAGAATTTAAAGGTTTACTCAGGTTGCAAGGGTACAGAAATTGGTTGCGACACTGCTCTGAAATGAAAGAACACTCTGCAGGTAAAATAGCTGTAAAGCAGAGCACAGTAATCAAACAACACGTTAGGATGCATTGCCACATGCTGAGGCATAAATACAATGATACTGACATCAGAGACCAGGCTATACCAAAGGTTGTACCCACTGCCAACTATACACAGGTCTGGAAAGCGCCAATGCAGAGTTCAGTGCTCAAAGCCATAACAGGCTATCTTGTTGTTAGTAGAACGTGACCCTCAGGGCACCTTCCTGTGTGAGGCTTGGTTCACATATGTGCGGGTGGTGCCGCTGCGGATCTGCACCAAAATCTCCCACCTACACAGAAGAATGCGGGCCCGCGGGCAAGTGCCATTAATTCTAATGGCACGCCACCCGCACTGGAAATCGCAACCGCACTGGGAACCAAGGTTCCCGTGCAGGCTGCGGTTTCCAAAGAAGTGCAGGGACTTCTTTCCGGCGTGTCCCAGGGCATGGGAGTCCATTCAAATGAATGGGCTCTTCTGCCTGCGCAAAATATGGCCCGCACGGCCGCATATATGTGAATTAGGGCTTAAGCCTCATGAACACTGCAGCTCAAAAAAGCTGCTCTTTTGGGTATTTTTTTTCTCTGCCTGTAAATCCCCTTCCATGTTAGCCTGTGTGTCCATGCACACTATAGGCATTTTCAGCAGTTTAGTGACAGGGGAGTTTACCGGCAGGAAAAAAAAAAATATCACTTGTGCATTCAGGAGAGGAGTTTTTGAGTCAAAAAACTGATCAAAAGTGTAACGCACATTAACAATAGTAATGGCCAGTAGAATGCATTAACGCATGTGAACACATTACCGTCCAACTTTTTTTTACCGCATTCTAATGCTGCAAACTTCCTGTAGGTGAAAAAAAAAACTGTTTTAAGCTTACAGCGTGCATGAGGCTTAGGGACCTGACGTTTCCACAATACAGTAACACATACCAAGAATATTGCTCAGGTCCCAAAAAAAAAAAAAAAAAAAAAAGGAGGAGCTGCAAGGGAGATTAAATTGCTGGAGGTAATAGTCTCACTGACAGTCAGCAACTAGGGAAGAAATTGAGACAAGAACTGTAATCCTCACAAATAGAGCAATGGCGAGAAACTTCCTCACACAGAAATGCAAAAAAATATTAGTGCATGCTCACCACAACAAGTAGTAATGCAGCACTTAAAAGTGGTAGTGAATGCATTTTAATTTGAACCTACAGGTAAGCTTAGAATAAAGCTTACCTGTAGATACAAGGAATATCTCCTAAATGTGCGCGGTTTAGATCTCTTCAGAGAACTGTGCCACAATCAGGGCTCCAATATGCACGTGTGGGAATGATGTAAATCACAACTCAACCATTTAACTGTTTTCCGGCCACCCTATAGCGGATATACTGCTACAGGGTGGAAGGGGTGCGCAAAATCACACACACACACTCACACACACACATATATACACACACAGTTGAAAGCATACACACAGCTTACAGTAAAACAGCATACAATTAACGCTTTGATCGCCCGAGATTAACCCCTTCTGCCCAGTGTCATTAGTATATTGTCAGTGCTTTTTATTAGCATTGATCACTGTGCTGGTGTCACTGGTGATGTCAGTGTCACCAAGTCAGTTCCCCCAGTGTCAGAAATTCTGCCACAGTCCCGGCTATAAGTCGCTGATCGCCGCCATTACTAGTAAAGAAAAAAAAATCCCAGTATATATACTGCCATTTGTAAACACTATAAATTTCCATGTAAACAAATTAATTTACACGTATTGGGATTTTTGTTTAGCAAAAACATGTAGCAGAATGCATTTTGGCCTAAATTTGACAAAATTTGATTTTTTTTTTTTTAGCTTTTTACTGGAAATGTTTAATAAAAAAAAGTTAAAAATATTGTTTTCTCAAGATGGTCAGTCTATTTCTTTATAGCGCAAAAAAATAAACAAAAAACACGCAGGCAATCAAATACCATAGAAAGAAAGCTCTATTCATAGGATAAAAAGGACATAAATTTCATTTGGGTGCAGCGTTGCATGACCGCCGTAATGCAAAAATGCCCTGGTCAGGAAGGGGGGGGGGGTAAATCCTTTGGAGGGCAAGTGGTTAAAGAGCCGCAGCTTGTGAACCCAAAAGAAATCCTGGGTAAAGATAGAAGCCCTGTCAGCAGTGACAGCACACTGCTGGAGGGCTTTGTTTTGGGGTAATTCTTTAATATGCTAGTTTGTGATGCATACTAGCACATTATGACTGTCTTGCAGGGAGACTTTTTTTTTTTTAAAATCAGCCTTTACTACCGCTTTAATCCTTCAGCACAGGAATCTATTCTGGGTAATTGCAGGAGAGATGGTAATATTGTACCATGCTCATATGAGGGAAGCCCCAGACCTGACATAGTTGTAGACCTGGATAGTTTTCTGCCGCTAACACAGCAACAAAGTAGTGGAGAGTGCCAAATGAAGAACCCAGGGAAAGTGTCACATTCTGAGTATTCCTCTCCCCTACTGTGGGCATACTTCTGAGGAAGTCTTCAGGCATAGCAACACAACAGGGCTGTGGAACTGTAAAGCACATTATGGCTAACAAATCAGTACATTAAGTGTCTAGACAGTGCCACAAAGAGTCAAGCGCCAAAGGTCATACTGAGGTTAACTCTCAATATACAGTCTGACAGCATCCAGATACAGCTTCCAAGCCCAGCAGAACAGCTTAAGGAAGAATCTTGACTGAAGAAAAAAAATATAGATAAAAGTATAAAATGTCTAGTAAAAACTAGCAAACTTTTTTCCAAAAAGAAAATACATCCATCCTCATAGAATACTAGCAAACAAAAAAAGAAAAGCAAAGCATCATGGGAGTGGAATGGGTTACACTTGATTGGTCAAAAACTTGTTTTTATTTGCCAGTATCCAATTCCTCTTAATGACTGACGTATAACCCAACATTCTTGAATTCTACTGTTCCTGGGTGATGAATGGGAAAAACATATATCTTGCATTGTTTTTTAATTCTGGAAAAATAAACTGTAAGGCTCCATTCACACTTGTACAATTTCCAGTGCGACTTTGATCCAACTTTACACTATCTGGCACTAAATAGCACAAAACTAGTGCGGGTACTTTTTCAAAGTCATTGCAACTAAGTCGTACAGGTCCAAACAGGTGCCATTGAAAACAGTGGGCTGTGCCACTACTTCCTCTTTTGGGTAACCCCTTTTTCCAGCCAGGCCTAGAGTCCCCTAGCGCCTTCCATTGGTGGGTCTCTTGCAATCGTCACTGTGTCCACTTCATTCCTCACTGGTCGCTCTGCCTACACCTGGGCAGAAATTAGGGATAAATACCAAGCTCATACAACTGAAGTTTTCCAATTTCTGCAAATCAAACATTGGTTGACCTCAGTGCTCTCTGATAAAGACTTAACGCAACTGTCATTGTTTGAACAGATTTGTCACCGGACACCTCTGACCCCCAAACTTATATCTATTCTTTACTCACAGCTGAATAAACCTTTCAAACCCCAACACATTCACACTTATGTTTCCAGCTGAGAAAGAGACCTAAAATTTATCAAAGAGAGGGGCGGTTGGTCACAAATTTGGACAACATGATCTTCTTGCTCAATTGAGATCCTCACCATGGAATCAGCCTTTAAAACGGTCATGAGGTGGTATCTAGTCCCGTTCCATGCTGCACATCTCCACCCTACCGCCCCGGGACTTGTTTCAGGGGCTGTACCACTCCAGGAGACCCTCTTCATATCTGGTGGACATCCACCATGCTCTCCCTGTTCTGGACGAAAGTCCAAAAACGTCTGCATTCCTTACTATCATGATCCTTCAGAAGGGACCCGAGTCATGTCCTCCTGCATTTTAAAAAATCAAATCAAACTGGCTACTTGTGTGTTACTGACGGCAAAACAAAACCATAGCGAAGACATGGAAACAACAGTTTATATATTTCACAGAAGTCAGGCGCCGCTTGGATTTTTAAACTAGCATTCTTTCAGGTACATATGATAAATTCCTTAAAATTTGGACCCCATCCCGCTATGTCAGCCATTAATTACACATAATTATAACGCTGAGCCCCTGGGGTTCAGGCTTGTTGTTTCGGATGTTCTTTTCCACTTCCTATTTTTCACTTCCTTTTCTTTTTTTTTTTACTCTGTTCCTAGGCTCACCCGCAGGACTGATCAGTGAAATAAGATCTGTCCCCACTTACTTTCTTGTATTATTATTATCTGGTTGCCGTCCAGCCAATGTACTAAAGCGGCCACAGGGCGGCATCCCTGCACAAAATCACGTTTTAAAACGTCATTTTGCAAAACAGGTAGGGCGCGTGCGAGGCACGTGCCCGCCCTACCCGTGCCGCTGATCACCGATTTTTTTATAGCGCAAAAAATTAAACAAAAATGCACAGGTGATCAAATACCACCGAAAGAAAGCTCAATTCTGGGGAAAAAAAGGGCGTAAATTTAAAGTAAACGTAACAGTTAAAGTAACAGTAACAGTTAAAGTAATGTAGCGCTGTAACACAAACAGAAATACTGCTACAGGGTGGCACAGGTGCACAAAATTATATATATATATATATATATATACATACACACACATACACACACATATATATATACATACATATATACACACATGATTTGTGCTCCTGTGGTTTTCACGCCCCTCCCAGATGGCTTCAGATTGCCAGTCAGTATACCAGTCATCACATTTAACCCTTTGACTCCCAGGAACACGCTCATGCACAATAAACCTACTTTGCTAGTTTAGTGTCTGAACGGATCAATATCTTTGATCAGATCAACACTATACCAGCATTCACATTATTATAGCGTCCCCAAAAACGCAGCGTTAGCGGGATCAGCCCCGACACCTGCCAGCACCTGTGTTTAGCCCCTACGCTTACCCCCTCCCCTTTCTCCCCCAGCAAGTGCAGAGTCAGTAGGTCACTGTCACTTGATACATTGCACACAAAACCGCAGTGTTCCCAGAATCAGGTCTGATCTCTGTTAGCACTTGTCGGTAAATTTTGAGGACTCTCATATGCAGCAGAGTGCCAGTACTAGTGCCGCGCTACCTTTTGGTGAACTGGCGAGCACCAGCGGTCTAATACATCTTGGTCTTTCACATATCTCTTAGATTGTAAGCTCCCAGGATCAGGGCCCTCCTAACCCTCTTGTATTGTTGCTGTATTGTTTCCCGTTATACTGTAAAGCGCTGAGCAAACTGTTGGCGCTATATAAATCCTTTATAATAATAATACTAGCACTGCAGTATGACTTGGTGACGTGGCGAGTCCCATAAGTCCAGTACAAGCCAGTGCGGTGGCGAGCACAAGTAGTGTCCCGCAGCCACCAAAAATTCGCACACAGGCCCATAGAGCTCCTAGTATCCTTCCGGATGTGCTTGCAAATCCCGATTAACAGCCCACAAATTCTGCAGCACCTGTACTTCCCTGATTCACTGCCCAACCCGGAATTCAGGTGGAAATAGCAAATTTAACTACTCCCCTTGTTTTTGGAGCGGTTTTTCACAGAATATCTGTATGCGTTGATTGTGGATCAAAGCAATTTATATGCGCAACAATTAATCGCCACCAACCCAAATTCAAACCTTGCCAGACCAGTCGCATGGAAACTCATTACGGTTTCCGAATTTACATTTTTTTTGGGCCTAACCCTCAACATGGGCATTACTAAAAAAAAAAATTAATTGCGGTTGTATTGGTCCACAGACCCGATTCATCATATGCCCGAGTTCTCTGCTGCCATGGCCCCGCATAGATATGAGAGTATAATGTGTTTTATGCATTTCAATGACAATGCACTCTGTCATCCTTGGGGTAACCCTGAATTTGACCGGCTCCACAAAATTCAGCCCCTCGCAAATCACCTTAACCAAAAATTTGCAGATGTCTATACTCCCCCAGCAAAAAATCTGCGTTGATGAGTCCTGATTAATTTTTCTGGCCGCCTTGCATTCAAACAATTTCTCCCCAGCAAGCGTGACAGATATGGGGTCAAGATGTAGAAGACCTGTGAGAGGGCAACAGGCTATACTTATAAGTTTCGGATTTACGAGCCCACCGGATGCCCAGACTACATGGGGAGTAGTGACAAGATAGTTTGGGACTTGGTGTCATCCTTTTTCCATATGGGGTACCACTTATACGTGGACAATTTTTATTCAAGCGTGCCACTATTTAGCCATTTGTCTAATTTTGGAACTGGCGCATGTGGCAAAGTGTAACCTAATGTGTGCCCACCATTACAAGTGGGTGGATGCAGGGAGGTATATTCTAATGGGCATACCACACACTTTTTCTGGCAGAGATTTCTTCTCTTTTTTTCCCCCAAATCAGCCCACAGGCTGCATTAAAGAAAAAAAAAAAAGAACATAGCATTATACACCCAACAAGGACCAGCAACTTACTGGTACATCACTGGACTTTGAGTGGTTATACCAGGATGATGCCTGCAGCTGCAGGAATCATTATTATTATACAGGATTTATATAGTGCCAACAGTTTGCTCAGCGCTTTACAATATAACGAGAGACAATACAGCAACAATACAGTTCAATACAAGAGGGATAGGAGGGCCCTATTCATTGGAGCTTATAATCACCCTGGTATCCTTTTTTTCAGCCGCAGGATTGCTTTTAAAAGCAGCGGGAGAAGATGCCCACCTTCTCCCACTGCCTTTCATGGCCGTCTCGGGCAGTCCCGTGCCATCGGGGGGGGAACCTGCGAATGCATGTGTATGCCAGCTGACCATAGAGCTGATTGGAGACTGGAATGGTGCCAATCATCACTATAGTCTAAGAAATCGGAAGCTGCAAGCATTATATATTCTAATGGTGGGCATACCACACACTTTTTCTGGCAGAGATTTCTTTTTTTTTTTCATTCAGCCCACAGGCTGCATACAAAAAAAAAAAATTAATTAAAAAAAAAAAAAAAAAAAAAAAAACATAGCATATATACCCAACAAGGATCAGCGACGTACTGGTACATCACTGGACTTTAAATGGTTATACCAGGATGATGCCTACAGCTGCAGGCATCATCCTGGTATTTTTTTCAGCCAGCGATCGGCTTTCATAAAAAGAAAATCCTACTGAATAATTAGCTGCAGGATTGCTTTTACAAGCAGCGGGAGATGATGCTCCCTCCCCCCCCCCCCCCCCGCTGCCTTCCACGGCCTTCTCGGGCAGTCACGTGCCATCGGGGGAACCTGAGAATGCAGCCGGTGTTTCTGCCAGCTGACCATAGAGCTGATTGGAGACCAGAGTGGTGTCAATCATCTCTATAGCTTAAGAAATCAGAAGCTACGAGCATTTCATCACTTCAGTTTCGCAGGATATAAACAGCGCCATTTGTAAATTGGGAAAGCAGCTGATCACACCGATTTTGGTTTGATTAGATAATGTAAGGGAAGAGGAGATATCTAGAGTCTGACAGACCCTAGATTTCTGAAAAAAGAATATATGATAATGCCCACTGAAGTTATAGGGGACATTTGCATTCCCTGTGATTAGCATTAAAAGTGATAAAAAAGGTAGTGTAAAAATAAAAAATAAAAATAAAAAAAAAAAAAAACCTTGCCCCTCCTATGCGTGCACAAGCTTTGACCCTGTGCCGGTATGTAAACAGCGGTTACGCATACATGTGAGGTATCACTGTGAACCTCAGATCAAGGGCAGTAATTCTAACACTAGACCTCCTCCGTAAATCTAAAATGGTAGCTTTTAAAGGCTTATAAAGTGTTGCCACAAGTCTTTGGAAAATAAAAAAAAACAGACCCCAGAAAGGGGTCATTTGGGGGGGGGGGAATTGGTGCTATCCTGGCATGTCTGGGCCTTCGAAACTGTGATAGGTATTGAGGAAGTGAAATGAAGAAGTTACGCACCTTCAGGCTTTCAAAGTGGTCATTGGATTTCAGGCTCCTGTATGTGGCTAGGCTCCCAAAAAGTCTCACACATGTAGTATCTCCATACTCGGTAGAAGTAGCAAAATGTATTTTTGGGGTGTAATTCCAAAATACATTTTTAGCTTGTGCGAAAAATAAATAATTTAAATGACAACTTTGTGTAAAAAAAAAACAAAAATGTTTTTGTCATTTTCCAGAAACTTGTGGAAAAAAAATAAATCTTCCGTGGACTCTATATGCCTCTCAGCAGATAGCTTAGGGTTCTACTTAGCTTTCTACTTTCCAAAAAGGGGTCATTTGAGGGTGTTTGTACTATCCTGGTATTTTAGCACCTCAAGAAATGTGATGAGCAGTCAGAAAGTAAAAGCTGTGTAAATTCCATTATCGATACCATAGTTTGTAGACGCTATAACTTTCACACAAAGCAATAAATATACAATTACTGGGATTTTTTTAACCAAAAACATGTAGCAGAATACATTTTGGCTTAAATTTATGATGAAATTTTAGGTTTTTTTGGTTATTTTTTATGACAGAAATGAGAAAATAGTTTTCAAAAAAAATTTTTCTTCTTCAAAAATGTTGTTTATAGCGCCAAAAATAAAAAGTGCACAGGTGATCAAATACCACCAAAAGAAAGCTCTATTTGTGTGAAAAAAAGGACATAAATTTCATGTAACGTATTGCATGACAGCGCAATTGTGCGTTAAACTAGCGCAGCGCTGTATAGCAAAAAAATGGCGTAAATTGCAGTATCTATACCATAGTTTGTAGACGCTATAACTTTCACACAAAGCAATCAATATACACTTTTTGGGATTTTTCTTCCAAAAACATGTAGCAGAATACATTTTGACCAAAATTTATAACTAACTTTGAGTTTACTATATATATTTTTCTTCAAAATGTTTGGTCTTTTTTTGCTTATAGCGTGAAAAATAAAAGCGCACAGGTGATCAAATACCACCGAAAGAAAGCTCTATTTGTGTGAAAAAGGAAGTAAATTTCGTTCGGTTACAGCATTGCACGACCGCGCAATTATCAGTTGAATTAGTGCAGCGCCGAGTAGCAAAAAGAGGCAAGGTCATTAATGGGGGTAAATCCTCAGGAGTGCAAGTTGTTATTATACAGGATTTATATAGCGTCAACAGTTTGCTCAGCACTTTAAACTATAAAGGGAGACAATACAGC